>NC_057801.1:148709870-148997980 GCF_018294505.1 Triticum aestivum
GGTTCCCCACTGCCATCCCATCCGCCCACCCATTCATACACCGAGGCTGCGAAAACCCACGACGAAACCCCACACCCTGCTCCGTCCGCCACCCAGCCAGAGCCTCTTCCCCGACGACGTCGTCCACAGCAACACCTCGACATCCCTCATCCACCGTACCTGATGAGGATCCGTCATCGATCTCATCGTCCCGCCGGTTCAGCCACCCCGTCCTCCACCTCCAAGGAGTTGCCCCGATGTTTCCCTCGTCTTTCCCGTCACCTCCATTCCCACACCGCCGTCCTCACCTGCACCATCGAAAGAGCATCATCATCACCGTTTCCTCGGATGAAGTTGCGGCCTAATCGGCGCCACCTAAGAGGTTGTACACTAATCGCCGCATTTTCTTCTTGATTCGATCTCACGGTGCTGCCGGCGCTCGGTCCCGAGCCGACACGGCGCGGCTCCATCCACGGCGGTGTCGCCGGCCACTTCCTCCATGGCGTCTCTCCCTCGGCAGCGATGTCCACATCAGTAGGAGCTGCTGCTGTTTTAGCTCTTGCTCGCGCTGCTGCTCTGCTCTTGCTCTCGGTCCCCTACCTGGTCTGCTCTTGCTATTGCTCTTGCTCGCGCTTCTGCTCTCGCTCTTGCTCTTGCTTGCGATGCTGCCCCAATTTGGCTACACTTTAGTCGACTGAATCGACTTTTGGGTTAGTCGATTTTCAAGGGTTGGGCTCGCCGGGGTGAAGGAAGAACCAGCCGCAGCGGGGAGGGGGGCTCGCCGGAGAGGTACCCCACTATCTATCTTAGGGTTCAGGATGGGGGTGGTGGTCACCGGCGGTGGTGGGGCGTTGGCGGGGCGGTGGCGTGGGGATCGCCGGAGAAAAATCTCGGCATGGGGGGGGGGGGGCTAGAGGGATGGTTGGGGCAGCGGCGGACCGGCGGTGGGGAGTGTTTTTGGGGCGGGCGGGGCGGCGCACCGCTGGCCGCGGGCGGCGGAGGGCTGCTGTTTGGCCGGTGGTGGCTGGTGGCTCAGGAGGGCGGAGGTTGAAGATGAACCGCAGGCCCTTGATTTTGTATCCAACGGCTGCAAAATCGAATGACCAGAGATGTAAAAGTTAGTCGACCGACGTGTAGCCTCACCTTGCTAGTGTGTCCAGTTTCAACAGCAAAATTCAGTTTCGACAGCAAAATTCAGTTTTGACAGTTAGGTTCAGTTTCGACAGTTTAGTTCAGTTTCGACAGTTAAGTTCAGTTTTGACAGTTAAGTTCAGAAATGAGCAGCTGATGTATTTTACATCTAGCACTTTGTGGTTATGTATTTTACGTCATGTATTGGAGATGCTATTAGAATTTCACTCAAGTTAACGTTGTTCATTGTCTCTCTTGTCCTGCTTCAGCCTCGGCGTCGTACAACTCACCGGAGCTGCTCCAACAACGAAACCCTCCATCATAGTGGAGCAGTACCTCGGGCTTCATCTCCAGACGCCTAAGATCTTCTTCCCCTCCTCTGACAGCAAAGTCAGCCGGATCATCCTCACCGGCCAACCCAATCACGCTGAGATCGACATGGCTTCGCCAAAGAGGTTGTACACTTGTTGCATCTCTTTTTTACTCTACATGTTATATATATTGTCCACTGAGCACACAGATTTGTTCCTTTAGTGTCTCCTTGAAAGAAAAAATGTAGGAATTTTAATTTTTCACTTGTCCTCCTTTTCAAATTCCTATTCATGAAGCACAAGACTAAGAGATAGTAGCATAATAGCATTATAACCGTACATTTTCTTGTGGTTTGACTTAATCTCACTATGCCTCTTTGCATCCTGTGATCTTCCAATTGTTGTGAATCAAACACCCAGATTGGCAGAAATCCTGTGTTTTTAAATTCTCTGTTTTGCACGTGCATTCCTATCATATTCCTGTCTATTTCCTATCCCTGCATTGTTGGAATCCTCCAATTCAAATGAGCCCTTACAGAATTACTTCTTACAGATAGTTGCCAAAGAAAACCTTGCGTGGTTTGTCCCGCTCCTGCTGCACCGTCCTCCACCCCAGCTCAGCTGCTCCAACGACAGAAGGGTCCAGCACAGTAGGGACCCAGCCTCCAGACTGTCTTTCGCCGCCTCAGATCTTCTTCCCCGCTGTTGGCAGCCATGAAAACTGCATTACCATCATCAACCGAGCAGATGACCTCGAGGACTACACGGGTCCGCAAGGGAGGTCGCACTCTTTCGTGTCTGCTTACGTTATGCATCGCTTAATATTACGTGCTACTTTATTGTCCTGTTCACCGATTAGACTCTGAGTCAGCTCCAAACTAATGGTCAAACTTGAGTTTTTGAATGGTTGTGGGGTACATATTGGGGCCGCTATCAATAGTATCTATCTACTATCTGGTTAATCTCTGGTGTCTACTATGAGTTTCATGTTGGGTGGGAAACAAACAATAAAGAAGCCATTATCTATATTTATTAGCTGAAGCCATTATCTGCCTACTATTATTGGTTTTGGGTCTATCCACAGGTTGCTACCATCACTCTGGATTTCTGCATGCACTCCTTACATAATCTCACTATGTTTTATTCCTATGCATGACAGTTATTGTAAACAATGGAACTGAACATGTAGAGCAAAAGAGACGAGCCTTGCGTGGCAATATAATTTCATGCAGACGTCCTCCATGGTAGGCGCAAAGGCAACCCCCCTCCACGCATTTTGGATTGTAATCGAGAGGAAGATATCTGTTTTGAGGGGGATTCAGAAGGAGAAGATAACTCCTATTTACCCCCTGAGGTATTCGCTCTAACTTGGCATGCTGATGTTGGTTATATCATGCATATGGTGTGTTGCATTGCTTACTTTATACATCAAATATGTCATCTGCTTAGTTTGGACATCCTTTGTGCGAATGCCATCTGTTTAGTTTATTCATCGTTTATGTGAATTATGCAACGCCACCTTGTTTAGCCAGGCATCATATATGTGAATTTTGCAATGCCATCCTGCTTAGCCAGTCATCTTATATGTAAATTATATCAGGCCATCCTTTTTTTCATTACATATTACATTTGTCAACAATGTTAGTACATTCAACTACTCTTCGTGTGCATCAGCCATTTGACACGGTGATGGCAAATTCTGGAGTGAAAACAAGGTCTTCTGAGCAGACTATGCTATCTAACGAAGCGCATATCTCACTGGTTACGGATAGCTCCTCAGAGGAGGATTCAGAGACAGATGACCAGTCCTATTCTCCCCCCCCCCCCCGAGGTGTATGCTCTAACTTGGCAGTGTTATGTTGCTCATATCGTGCGTATGGTGTCTCACATTGCTATGCCATTTGATTAGTTTAGACATGCTTTGTGTGAATGCCACCAGCTCAGTGTCTAATTACCATATATGTGAATTATGCATTGCCATCTTGTTGCAAGACATTATATATGTGAATTATACAATGCTATCTTGTTGCAAAGGCATTATATATGTGAATTATGCAATGCCATGCTGTTTAGCCAATCATCATGTATGTGAATTATATCATGCTATCATTTTTTTGTATTATGTGTTCCATTTGTCGACAACGTTTGTATATTCAACTGCTCTTCCTCTGCATCAGCCATTTGAAGCGGTGATGGAAGTATCTGGAGTGAAAACAAGGTATTCAGAGCAGACAATGCTACCTGCTGAAGCAGACATCTTGCTGGCTACAGAGAGCTCCTCAGAGGAGGATTCAAAGACTGATGACCAGTCCTATTTCCCCTCTGAGGTCTATGCTCAAACTTGGAAGGGTTATATTACCCATGTCATGCATGTTGTCTTGCATTGCTTAGTTTTTACATCATATATAGATTGCCATCTGCTTACTTGCTTACTATATGTAACACCCCGGATTCGATGCGCCAGGTGTCATTCAGTTTTTCACCGCTGTTGCCATGTCATTTGCTTGCGTGTTGCATTTTGTCATGTCATCATGTGCATTTCATTTTGCATACGTGTTCGTTTCTTGCATCCGAGCATTTTCCCCGTTGTCCATTTTGCAATCCGGCACTCCTATGTCCTCCGGCGTCCCCCTTTTGTCTCTCGTTGTGAGCGGGTGTTAAACTTTCTCGGAATGGCCCGAAGTTTGCCAAGCGGCCTTGGTATAGCACCGGTAGACCGCCTGTCAAGTTTCGTGCCATTTGGAGGTCGTTTGATACTCCAATGGTTAACCGGGTAACCGTTAAAGCCTCTTTTGTCTTGCAGCCCAACACCCCTTCCAAAGTGGCCCAAAACCCAGCAAACTCCCATACATGCTCTCGGTCGTTCGATCACGATTGTGTGGGCGAAAACCGCACCCCATTTGGAGTCTCCTAGCTCCCTCTACCTATAAATGAGTCCCTTCCCCCGAAATCCGCGGTGTAAACCCTAGCAGTCATCCTCCCCGCCGCCACCGGACGCGTCCGTGTCGCGCCGGACACGTCCGCGTCGCGCCGGACACGTCCGCGCCGCCGCCCGGTCCAATCCACGCCTGCCATGTAGCTCCCGCGCCGTCCCCGCCGTCGCGGCTCGGCGAGCCCGCAGCGGGCCCGCCTGGCCCGTCGCCGCTCCGCCGCCTCCCGCGGGCTCCCGCGCCGCCGCCCGACCCCGCAGCCGCCATCGCCCGCGCCACCACGCCGCTCGCCGCCGGCGAACTCCTCCACGCCGGCGTCCTCGCCAGCCGCCTCGCCGCCCCTCCGTCCCCGCGCCCTGCGCCCGCGCCGCCCCGGAGCCGCGCCCCACCGCGCCTTCGGTCGCCATCCGCCGCCGCCGCCCGAGGCCGCCGCCTCCTCGCTGGACTTCGTCGGTCCCGCCGTCTCCGGCCTCCGCGCTGCTCGCCGGAGCCGCCCCGCCCCTCGCCGGAGTCCACTCCGGCCAGATCCGCCCCGGGTGGACGAGATCCACCCGTTCGCCGAACCAAACGCACCTCCGCCCGTCCCGGATCCCTCCGTCCCGCACCGCCCCGTCCACGTTTTCGCGGGGTAAATTTCCACCAAGTCCCGAAATATTTTGACATTATCATGCCATGTTCATCACCTCATAACACCATGCATACTGCTCCATTTCGTGCGTGTAATATGTCAAATTGTTCGCCTCAACGAGTACTTCATTCCGTTCCATTGCACCATGTTCATTTGACTCCATCTTGATGCCTGAATCATCGTTGCAAGAGTGCATGTTGTTGTTGATCTGCTGAAACTGTTATAACATGCTCATTTGTCATTTTTACCATGTTTGATGTGTGCATCCTATGAGGTTGATGTCTACATGTGTTTTGAACTATGCCATGTCTTCTTTACAGAGGTGCTTACCATGTATTTTTGTGATCAATGTGGTGACTAGCACAAGCATGTAAACCTGGCCTCGTGATGTTGCTGATTTCAGTCCCTGTTCTGCTGTTATTTTTATGCCATGTAAACTTGATGCTACAGAGAGATCCATGCTTATTTTGAGATACTTCAGTAAGGATGTTTTGTACATATGGTTATGAGCTATCCATCCATGCCCCTGGTTGCATTTATAGCTTGCTGTAGATTGTTCATATCTTGCTCCAAAGTTGCTAAATGATGTTGCTGTCAGCCTATTGACATGAAGTTCAATGTTGCCATGATTGTTGTTAGTGATCCATGCACCCTATGAACTTGCCCTTGCCATGCTTGGCTTCATAAACATGTCTTCTTGCTGATGCTCATGCTTATCTTCTCATGAAATGACTTGTGGTGAGTGGTTCAAGCTCACCACCATGCCTACTTATCGTTGTTCCTGCCATGTATGAATCTGTCATATAACTTGCCATGTTTACATGGGTGCCATCATGTTTTCTGTGCCCTTTTGACTCATGGTCAGTAAGGGACTTTTGTTCTATGCAATTAGTAGATTCATGACATGCCTTTGTTTGCCATGATAAGTTCCTGTAGCATGTTGTTTGATAGCTCTAAACATTGCAACCTGATGTTATTTCTGCTAAAGTCTGAAACTGTTATTATTTGCTATCTTGCCATGTGTGTTTGAGCATGTTCTAGTGATTTCTGGAGATAGCTCAGTGTTCATGTTTTGTTATGCTTTACCTGTACATCATGACCATGCCTTTTGTTTTCATATTGAGGTACTGTAGCTTGTTGTTTTGATGCTTGCAATATGCCTACTTGCTGTTTTGGACAGATTGTTGCGATAACTTGTATAGTGCGTATGTGTTGCACCGTTGCTCCGTTTTGAGTGTGCTCTATATGAAACTTGCTTGATTTTGCATGTAGCTTCATATTATAATGTTGCATCCTTGTTTTGAGGTGTTTACTTGATGTTTGAATGTATTTTGCATCAATGCCATGTTTAACTTGTTTTGCTCATATCTTCTAGGCCGTAGCTCCGAATCTAATGAACTTTATATGTAACTTGACTAGAATCTCGTGTAGATCATCTTGGTGTATCTTAACTTTCTGTTTAACAACTTGAACATAAAGTTTATCCAGATATGGACCAATTTCGAAATTCGCATATGAGGACTTACCGGATTTGTTATATGTTGTTCCCGGCCTCATTTAAACTTGCTTTGATGTGTTGCTCTTTTATGCATCATCTCTTGCATTGAGTAGCTTCATGTAGCTTTGTCATGCATCATGCTGGGTTGTGCATCATGTCTTGTCTATGTGTAGTGTGTTTACCATGTTGTGTGCTTCTTCTCGATAGTTCCCGTTTCGTTGCGATCGTGAGGATTCGTTCGTCTACGCTTGGTTCGTCTTCGTGGCTTCATCTTCTTCATGGACTCGTTCTTCATCCTTGCAGGATTTCAGGCAAGATGACCGCTACCCTGGATCTCACTACTACCATTGCTATGCTAGTTGCTTCGTTCTATCGCTATGCTGCGTTACCTATCATTTGCTCTTCAAGCCTCCCAAATTGCCATGAACCTCTAACCTTTGACACCCTTCCTAGCAAACCATTGATTGGCTATGTTACCGCTTTGCTCAGCCCCTCTTATAGCGTTGTTAGTTGCAGGTGAAGTTGAAGATTGCTCCATGGTGGACAGGATTTTGTTGGGATATCACAATATCTCTTATTTAATTAATGCATATATATATTTGGTAAAGGGTGGAAGGCTCGGCCTTATGCTTGGTGTTTTGTTCCACTCTTGCCGCCCTAGTTTCCTTCATACCGGTGTTATGTTCCCGGATTTTGCGTTCCTTACGCGGGTGGGTGATTTATGGGACCCCCTTGACAGCTCGCTTTGAATAAAACTCCTCCAGCAAAGCCCAACCTTGGTTTTACCATTTGGCTCACCACCACCTACATTTTCCCTTGGGAGTAATTAACCCGAGGGTCATCTTTATTTTAGCCCCCCGAGCCAGTGCTTGTCTAAGTGTTGGTCCGAACCGGGCAGACTGCGGGGCCACCTCGGGGCAACTCGAGGGTTGGTTTTACTCGTAGGCTGACCTATCCGGAGTTGCCCTGAGAACGAGATATGCGCAGCTCCTATCGGGATTGTCAGTGCATCGGGCGGCTTTGCTGGTCTTGTTTTACCATTGTCGAAAGGTCCTGTAAACCGGGAATCCGAGTCTGATCGGGTCTTCCTGGGAGAAGGAGTATTCTTCGTTGATCGCGAGAGCTTATCATGGGCTAAGTTGGGACATCCATGTAGGGTTTAAACTTTCGAAAGTCGTGCCCGCGGTTATGGGTAGATGGGAATTTGTTAATGTCCGGTTGTAGATAACTTGACACCTGATCCGAATTAAAACGCATCAACCGTGTGTGTAGCCGTGATGGTCTCTTTTCGGCGGAGTCCAGGAAGTGAACACGGTTTCTGGGTTATGTTTGACGTAAGTAGGTGTTCAGGATCACCTCTTGATCATTTCTAGCTTCACGACCGTTCCGTTTGCTCTCTTCTCGCTCTTATTTGCGTATGTTAGCCACCATATCATGCTTAGTCGCTGCTGCAACCTCACCACTTTACCCCTTCCTTTCCCATTTGGCTTTGCTAGTCTTGATACCCATGGTAATGGGATTGCTGAGTCCTCGTGGCTCATAGTTTACTATAACAATAGTTGCAGGTACAGGTTATGCGATGATCATGACGCGAGAACGATGTTTGCTTGTTTTGGAGTTCTGCTTCTGCTTCTTCTTCGATCAGGGGATAGGTTCCAGGTCGGCAGCCTGGGCTAGCAGGGTGGATGTCATTTGAGTTTATATTTGTGTTTCATCCGTAGTCGGATGGTGCTCTTATGTATGATGATGTTGTATTCGTGTGGCATTGTTTGCCTCTTGTATGTATCCCCATCTATTATGTAATGTTGATGTAATGATATCCACCTTGCAAAAGTGTTTCAATATGCGGGTCTATCCTTGGTGGGACCTTCGAGTTCCTTTTGGATAGGGTCGCATATTGGGCGTAACAAGTTGGTATCAGAGCCTCGACCGACCCTAGGAGCCCCCTTGATTGATCGTGTAGTTTGGCCGTTGTTGAGTCTAGAAGAAAACTATTTTCGGAGTCTAGTTATATCGGAGAGTAGGAATTCTTTTTACTCCACAGCCCCTTCGTCGCTCTGGTGAGGAATCTTGACGTAGGTGTTTTGAATTACTTCTCTTCCCATTCAAATTTTTCTTTAGGTTCACGCAGTTGGTTTTCTGATCGTTGGTTCTCAGCTCTTTTCATTCGGTGCATTTCTCGTCAAGTCGACTCGAACCTCTTCATCTTTGCCAAGTTCAATCCTCAGTTGTCTTCTTTTTCCCACCCGCCCACCCTTTTCTTCTCGGAACCGGAGTCCCGAATCGAGTATGCTTTCTACTCGTGCGAAGTCTTTGCCTTCTTTCCTCAATGATTTTAACCGGTGTTTTCTCTTCAAGATATTCGTTGATTCTCCCTTCCAGGTGCCTTTGTTTTCCCTCCCTCCCACCCTTTTTCTTCCCGGAGTCTGACTCTCTCTCGACCATCAATTTCATTCATACGGAGCCTCTTCAGTCTTCCCTCAACCATTTCAACCGGTGAATTCTCGCCTCATTCGTCATTCTTCATCTCTTTTTCTTTTCCGGTGGATTCAATTCAAGTTTTTTTTCGGTAGTGATTATATTCTTTTTCCTCGGATCAAGTGTTTTCCCATTGCTTGTTCGCCTCTCGCTAGTTTATCCTTCCGAAGTGTTCAAGACATCTCAGGAGATTCGTCTGTGTTCCAATTAATTCGAGGCTGTCACCTCATTAAAATATTTCAATTGTTCCGGTGCATCATCTATCTGTTCAACAATCCTTTTCAACGGTGTTATGTCTTTAGTGGGCCCTAACCCATAGGTCTTTTCCCAGGATCTTACCTGACTCTTCTAATTCCCCCGGAGTTATTCTCAATTCTTTTCAAGTGTGACGTAAGAATGCATTCCATCAGTCACATGCCTTATCAAGATCGATTGCAAATCATTTCATTGTTGGCTCAACCTCTTTGCTTTTTATTCTCCCGGAGTATCTCAGTAATTTTGGTGGTGTTTCTCGGCGTCTTTTCAAGACCAAAGAAGAGTTTTCCCCTAAACTCTGCCTGTTCTCTCGATCATTCGCGGTTCTAGCTTCATGTTATCAGTCTTGAATTATTCCATTTGTCAGTTATTCCTTTTCTTACCCATCCGGAGTATGTCAGTAGTTGTTTTCCATTTCTTTTCACCGGAGGCCATCATTCCAGATATCGTTCTCTATTTATCCCGGTGCTTCGTGCAAGTGTTCTTTAATCAGCTCATGATCTGTTTATTCTTTTGCATCTAATCCCCCTCAAGCATATTTGTTCTTCTAATCCTTCCCGGCGATTCATTCTCTTTCATCAGTCATTTCTCAATTCTAACGGTGGTTTGTTCAAGATTCTTTTTCCTTGTTTATCATATTAATTCATTCGTTCCTTTCAATCCTACCGGTGGTTCATGAAGACTTTCTCAAGTTTTGTGCTATACCCCCCCCCCTTAATCCTTTTTCTAGAAGAATAAGTAGTATGAAAAATCAATTGCTTGTCATCAATTTAATTTGATGAAGGATAAGCATACAATAAATCTTATTCTTATTTCATCCAAATGAGAAATCCCTTCCTTCGGAGTTTGTTCTTGATGAATAAATTCTAGTTCCAAGTGTTTTCATCTTTTCTTTTCTGGAGTTCGGATTTCCTCGGCCATTTCGTTGGAACCTCCATCTAAATCATTGCAAGGCCTTAATCTTATTCTTCCCATCCTTGAATTCTATATCATCTTCCTTTATTTTACCGGAGTTCTTCATGGTGGTTCTTCATGATTTAATTCATTCTTCAAGAGTTCATCAATATCATTCTTCTTGCTTCCCGAGGTGCTAACTCTTTCAATTCTACCGGAGACTTTGCGGTGTTCATCTCACCAAGTGCCATCCCATCTTGGAGTTCGTGTTCTATTCCTCCATGTTTCAGCCGGAGTGCTGCCTAAATCCTTTTCAGTCTTATTCGTTTCTTATCTCATTCTAACCGAAGTTGTTTCATAGTCTATCTGATTCAGTGAGCTTTGGATTCTGTCATTCTTGTTGTTCCTCTCTTCTTCTCGAGTGCTCTCGATTCTTTACTTCTTCTTTTGAGTTCTTGTTTCACCTCATCCCTTTTCCCTTCCGTCTCAGTCCTAAGATCTTGGGACGAGATCTCCTGTTAGTGGAGGAGTGTTGTAACGCCCCGGATTCAATGCGCCAGGTGTCCTTCAGTTTTTCACCGTTGTTGCCATGTCATTTGCTTGCGTGTTGCATTTTGTCATGTCATCATGTGCATTTCATTTTGCATATGTGTTCGTTTCTTGCATCCGAGCATTTTCCCCGTTGTCCGTTTTGCAATCCGACACTCCTATGTCCTCCGGCATCCCCCTTTTGTCTTTCGTTGTGAGCGGGTGTTAAACTTTCTCGGAATGGCCCGAGGTTTTCCAAGCGGCCTTGGTATAGCACCGGTAGACCGCCTGTCAAGTTTCGTGCCATTTGGAGGTCGTTTGATACTCCAACGGTTAACCGGGTAACCGTTAAAGCCTCTTTTGTCTTGCAGCCCAACACCCCTTCCAAAGTGGCCCAAAAACCAGCAAACTCCCATCCATGCTCTCGATCGTTCGATTACGATCGTGTGGGCGAAAATCGCACCCCATTTGGAGTCTCCTAGCTCCCTCTACCTATAAATGAGTCCCTTCCCCCGAAATCCGCGATGTAAACCCTAGCAGTCATCCTCCCCGCCGCCACTGAACGCGTCCGCGTCGCTCCGGACACATCCACGCCGCCGCCCGGTCCAATCCGCGCCTGCCACGTGGCTCCCGTGCCGTCCCCGCTGCCGCGGCCCGGCGAGCCTGCAGCGGGCCCGCCCGGCCCGTCGCCGCCTCCCTCGGGCTCCCGCGCCGCCGCCCGACCCCGCAGCCGCTGTCGCCCGCGCCACCACGCCGCTCGCCGCCGGCGAACTCCTCCACGCAGGCGTCCTCACCAGCCGCCTCGCCGCCCCTCCGTCCCCGCGCCCTGCGCCCGCGCCGCCCCGGAGCGGCTCCCCACCGCGCCTTCGGTCGCCATCCGCCGCCGCCGCCCGAGGCCGCCGCCTCCTCGCTGGACTTCGTCGGTCCCGCCGTCTCCGGCCTCCGCGCTACTCGCCGGAGCCGCCCCGCCCCTCGCCGGAGTCCACTCCGGCCAGATCCGCCGCGGGTGGACGAGATCCACCCGTTCGCCGAACCAAACGCGCCTCCGCCCGTCCCGGATCCCTCCGTCCCGCACCGCCCCGTCCACGTTTTCGCGGGGTAAATTTCCACCAAGTCCTGAAATATTTTGACATTATCATGCCATGTTCATCACCTCATAACACCATGCATACTGCTCCATTTCGTGCATGTAATATGTCAAATTGTTCGCCTCAACGAGTACTTCATTCCGTTCCATTGCACCATGTTCATTTGACTCCATCTTGATGCCTGAATCATCATTGCAAGAGTGCATGTTGCTGTTGATCTACTGAAACTGTTATAACATGCTCATTTGTCATTTTTACCATGTTTGATGTGTGCATCCTATGAGGTTGATGTCTACATGTGTTTTGAACTATGCCATGTCTTGTTTACAGAGGTGCTTACCATGTATTTTTGTGATCAATGTGGTGACTAGCACAAGCATGTAAACCTGGCCTCGTGATGTTGCTGATTTCAGTCCCTGTTCTGCTATTATTTTTATGCCATGTAAACTTGATGCTACAGAGAGATCCATGCTTATTTTGAGATACTTAAGTAAGGATGTTTTGTACATATGGTTATGAGCTATCCATCCATGCCCCTGGTTGCATTTATAGCTTGCTGTAGATTGTTCATATCTTGCTCCAAAGTTGCTAAATGATGTTGCTGTCAGCCTGCTAACATGAAGTTCAATGTTGCCATGATTGTTGTTAGTGATCCATGCACCCTATGAACTTGCCCTGGCCATGCTTGGCTTCATAAACATGTCTTCTTGCTGATGCTATGCTTATCTTGTCATGAAATGACTTGTGGTGAGTGGTTCAAGCTCACCACCATGCCTACTTATCGTTGTTCCTGCCATGTATGAATCTGTCATATAACTTGCCATGTTTACATGGGTGCCATCATGTTTTCTGTGCCCTTTTGGCTCATGGTCAGTAAGGGACTTTTGTTCTATGCAATTAGTAGATTCATGACATGCCTTTGTTTGCCATGATAAGTTCCTGTAGCATGTTGTTTGATAGCTCTAAACATTGCAACCTGATGTTATTTCTGCTAAAGTCTGAAACTGTTATTATTTGCTATCTTGCCATGTGTGTTTGAGCATGTTCTAGTGATTTCTGGAGATAGCTCAGTGTTCATGTTTTGTTATGCTTTACCTGTACATCATGACCATGCCTTTTGTTTTCATATTGAGGTACTGTAGCTTGTTGTTTTGATGCTTGCAATATGCCTACTTGCTGTTTTGACAGACTGTTGCTATAACTTGTATAGTGCGTATGTGTTGCACCGTTGCTCCGTTTTGAGTGTGCTCTATATGAAACTTGCTTGATTTTGCATGTAGCTTCATATTATCATGTTGCACCATTGTTTTGAGGTGTTTGCTTGATGTTTGAATGCCTTTTGCATCAATGCCATGTTTAACTTGTTTTGCTCATATCTTCTAGGTCGTAGCTCCGAATCTAATGAACTTTATATGTAACTTGACTAGAATCTCATGTAGATCATCTTGGTGCATCTTAACTTGCTGTTTAACAACTTGAACATAAGGTTTATCCATATCTGGACCAATTTCGAAATTTGCATATGAGGACTTATCGGATTTGTTATATGTTGATCCCGGCCTCATTTAAACTTGCTTTGATGTGTTGCTCTTTTATGCATCATCTCTTGCCATGAGTAGCTTCATGTAGCTTTGTCATGCATCATGCTGGGTTGTGCATCATGTCTTATCTATGTGTGGTGTGTTTACCATGTTGTGTGCTTTTTCTCGATAGTTCTCGTTTCGTTGCGATCGTGAGGATTCGTTCGTCTACGCTTGGTTCGTCTTCGTGGCTTCATCTTCTTCATGGACTCGTTCTTCTTCCTTGCGGGATTTCAGGCAAGATGAACGCTACCCTAGATCTCACTACTATCATTGTTATGCTAGTTACTTCGTTCTATCGCTATGCTGCGTTACCTATCATTTGCTCTTCAAGCCTCGCAAATTGCCATGAACCTCTAACCTTTGACACCCTTCCTAGCAAACCATTGATTGGTTATGTTACCGCTTTGCTCAGCCCCTCTTATAGTGTTGTTAGTTGCAAGTGAAGTTGAAGATTGCTCCATGGTGGACAGGATTTTGTTGGGATATCACAATATCTCTTATTTAATTAATGCATTTATATATTTGGTAAAGGGTGGAAGGCTCAGCCTTATGCCTGGTGTTTTGTTCCACTCTTGCCGCCCTAGTTTCCGTCATACCGGTGTTATGTTCCTGGATTTTGCATTCCTTACGCGGTTGGGTGATTTATGGGACCCCCTTGACAGTTCGCTTTGAATAAAACTCCTCCAACCAGGCCCAACCTTGGTTTTACCATTTGCCTCACCACCACCTACATTTTCCCTTGGGAGTAATTAACCCGAGGGTCATCTTTATTTTAGCCCGCCCGGGCCAGTGCTTGTCTAAGTGTTGGTCCGAACCGGGCAGACTGCGGGGCCACCTCGGGGCAACTCGAGGGTTGGTTTTACTCGTAGGCTGACCTATCCGGAGTTGCCCTGAGAACGAGATATGGGCAGCTCCTATCGGGATTATCGGTGCATCGGGCGGCTTTGCTGGTCTTGTTTTACTATTGTCGAAAGGTCCTGTAAACCGGGAATCCGAGTCTGATCGGGTCTTCCTGGGAGAAGGAGTATTCTTCGTTGATCGCGAGAGCTTATCATGGGCTAAGTTGGGAAATCCATGTAGGGTTTAAACTTTCGAAAGTCGTGCCCGCGGTTATGGGTAGATGGGAATTTGTTAATGTCCGGTTGTAGATAACTTGACACCTGATCCGAATTAAAACGCATCAACCGTGTGTGTAGCCGTGATGGTCTCTTTTCGGCGGAGTCCAGGAAGTGAACACGGTTTCTGGGTTATGTTTGACGTAAGTAGGTGTTCAGGATCACCTCTTGATCATTGCTAGCTTCACGATCGTTCCGTTTGCTCTCTTCTCGCTCTTATTTGCGTATGTTAGCCACCATATCATGCTTAGTCGCTGCTGCAACCTCACCACTTTACCCCTTCCTTTCCCATTTGGCTTTGCTAGTCTTGATACCCATGGTAATGGGATTTCTGAGTCCTCGTGGCTCACAGTTTACTACAACAACAGTTGCAGGTACAGGTTATGCGATGATCATGACGCGAGAGCGATGTTTGCTTGTTTTGGAGTTCTGCTTCTGCTTCTTCTTCGATCAGGGGATAGGTTCCAGGTCGGCAGCCTGCGCTAGCAGGGTGGATGTCGTTTGATTTTATATTTGTGTTTCATCCATAGTCGGATGGTGCTCTTATGTATGATGATGTTGTATTCGTGTGGCATTGTTTGCCTCTTGTATGTATCCCCATCTATTATGTAATGTTGATGTAATGATATCCACCTTGCCAAAGCGTTTCAATATGCGGGTCTATCCTTGGTGGGACCTTCGAGTTCCTTTTGGATAGGGTCACATATTGGGCGTAACACTATATAAATCATATATTTAAATTATATCATGCCATCATGTTTACATAGTACATACACATCATCTATCTGAATTATGGCATGGCAACCCATTTAATAAAGACATCATATAGTTATATCATCTCATCCTGTTTAGTGTTAAAGTCATCATATTTAGAATTATGGCATTCTATCCATGAATGTATGTGAATTATGGCATGCCAACCTATTTAATAAACACATTATATAGTTATGTCATGTCATCCTGTTTACAGAGTCTCATATTTTGAACTATGTCTTTCCATCTTTTTTAGTTAGCCATCATAATGTGAAATTGTGTCATGCTATCCTGTTTAGTTAGACATCATATATGTGAAATTGTTTCATGCTATCCTGTTTGGTTAGACAACATAAATATGAATTATTTCATGCCCTCTTTTATTCCCCACTATCCATGGCACCTGTCTATCATACAATGTCTATACTTTCAATTACTTTTCTTGTTTATCAGCCATTTGAATTGGAGAGCGTGATGGCGGTATCTAAGGGAGTAATAACACGGTCTTCAGAAAAGGTACTGCTACCAGTTGATGCAGATAGAACCACGGTTGTACTTGCCCAAGGACCAGATCCACCACACATAACCCAGACTCTCGCAGATTGTACCCCTACCCAGTTGGACAGAGAGCCAGCTACACCCCTTGCGGGAGTCCTGGATTAGGGGGTGTCTGGATGGTCGGACTATGACCTTTGGCCAGACTCCCGGACTATGAAGATACAAGATTGAAGATTTCGTCCCGTGTCCGGATGGGACTTTCCTTGGCGTGGAAGGCAAGCTTGGCGATACGATATGAAGATCTCCTCCCATTGTAACCGACTCTGTGTAACCCTAGACCTCTGCGGTGCCTATATAAACCGGAGAGTTTTAGTCCGTAGGACGAACAACAATCATACCATAGGCTAGCTTCTAGGGTTTAGCCTCTCTGATCTCGTGGTAGATCAACTCTTGTACTACCCATATCATCAATATTAATCAAGCAGGAGTAGGGTTTTACCTCCACCGAGAGGGCCCGAACCTGGGTAAAAGCATCGTGTCCCTTGTCTCCTGTTACCATCCGCCTAGACGCACAGTTCGGGACCCCCTACCCAAGATCTGCTGGTTTTGACACCGACATTGGTGCTTTCATTGAGAGTTCCTCTCTGTCGTCACCTTTAGGCCCGATGGCTTCTTCGATCATCAACCACGACGCGGTCCAGGGTGAGACTTTTCTCCCCGGGCAGATCTTCGTATTCGGCGGCTTCGCACTGCGGGCCAATTCGCTTGGCCATCTGGAGCAGATCGAAAGCTACGCCCCTGACCATCAGGTTAGGTTTGGAATCTTAAACTACACGGCCGACATCCGCGGGGACTTGATCTTCGACAGATTCGAGCCACGGCCGAGCGCGCCGCACTGTCATGATGGGCATGATCTAGCTCTGCCGCCGGACAGCGCCCAGAGTGCCGCTCAGGTGTCCGCTCCGACCATTAGCTCGGAGCCGACTGCGCTAGTCGGGGACGGACGGTTGGACGCCGCCCCAGGAGCCGCAATCTCTATGGCGATAGAGCCGAACACCGGTTTAGTCCTTTGCGAGGCCAGTGACTCCGAGGTGCTGGACTCCTATCCGGACTCCGAACCTCCCGCACCCCTTCCGATCGAACACAATTGGGCTCCGATCATGGAGTTCATGGCCGCAGACGTCTTTCAGCACTCGCCTTTCGGCGATATCCTGAATTCACTAAAGTCTCTCTCTTTGTCACGAGAGCCCTGGTCGCATTACGGTCAGCAGGGTTGGGATGCGGACGATGAAGAAATTCGAAACCCACCCACCACCCACTTTGTAGCCACTATCGACGATATAACCGACATGCTCAAGTTCAACTCCGAAGACATCGACGGTATGGACGCCGATGAAGGAGACAACCAAGGACCAGCACCTATAGGGCACTGGAAGGCCACCTCATCATACGACATATACATGGTGGACACCCCCAAAGCAGGGGATGGCGATGAAAAAACGGAGGACGACCCCTCCAAGAAGCAACCCAAGCGCCGACGTCAGCAGCGCCGCTCTAAATCCCGCCAAAGCAAAAACGGCGAGTCCGGCACCGGAGACGTCAACACCCCGGATAGTGCCGAAGACAACCCCCTCCAACAGAATTCAGCGCAGGAGGACGAAGGAGCCAACCCTCATGAGAGAGCGGCGGAAAGGGAGGTCGAGGACGGCAATTATATGCGTCCCTCCGAAGACGAGCCAAGCCTCGACGACGACGAATTCGTTGTGCCAGAGGATCCCGTCGAACAAGAGCGTTTCAAGCGCAGGCTTATGGCCACGGCAAGCAGCCTCAAGAAAAAAATAGCAGCAGCTTAGAGCTGACCAAGATTTGCTAGCCGACAGATGGACTGAAGTCCTGGCGGTCGAAGAGTATAAACTCGAGCGCCCCTCCAAGAGTTACCCAAAGCGGAGGCTGCTACCCCAACTAGAGGAGGAAGCAACTAAACCTACATCACCAGCGTACGATGCGCCCGATCGGCCACCCCGTGGCCGCGACAGAGAGGCCTTTCGGCCCTCAACCCAAGCCGCACCCCGGCGCCGCTCCAAGAACACCAGAGCACGGGGAAACGCAACAAGGCCTGCGAGACATATTGGAGGATAAGGCAAGGCAAACAAGATCGATCTACGGATCGCGTGGGCGCCCTACGTCACGTGACGATAACCGTCACGCCGGATATGATAAATACGGCCAGACCGAATACAACAGACAAAGCTCATCCGAGCTACGTCGCGATATAGCCCAGTACAGGGGCGCCGCACACCCACTATGCTTCACAGACGAAGTAATGGATCATCAAATCCCAGAGGGTTTTAAACCCGTAAACATCGAATCATACGATGGCACAACAGATCCCGCGGTATGGATCGAGGATTATCTCCTTCATATCCACATGGCCCGTGGTGATGATCTACACGCCATCGAATACCTCCCGCTCAAGCTTAAAGGACCACCTCGGCATTGGCTTAACAGCCTGCCGGCAGAGTCAATAAGTTGCTGGGAGGACCTGGAATCCGCATTCCTCGACAACTTCCAGGGCACTTATGTGCGACCACCAGACGCCGATGACCTAAGCCACATAATCCAGCAGCCAGAGGAATCGGCCAGACAATTCTGGACACGGTTCCTAACCAAGAAAAATCAAATAGTCGACTGTCCGGATGCCGAGGCCCTTGCGGCCTTCAGGCACAACATCCGAGACGAATGGCTTGCCCGGCACCTAGGACAGGAAAAGCCGAAATCTATGGCAGCCCTCACGACACTCATGACCCGCTTTTGCGCGGGAGAAGACAGCTGGCTAGCTCATAGCAATAACATAACCAAGAGCCCTGGCAATTCGGATACCAAGGACAACAATGGCAGGTCACGCCGCAACAAGCATAAGCGCCGCATTAACGGCGACAATACCGAGGATACGGCAGTTAATGCCGGATTCAGAGGCTCTAAACCCGGTCAGCGGAAGAAGCCATTCAAAAGAAACCCTCCGGGCCCATCCAGTTTAGACCGGATACTCGATCGCTCGTGCCAGATACACGGCACCCCCGAACAACCAGCCAACCACACCAACAGGGATTGTTGGGTGTTCAAGCAGGCAGGCAAGTTAAGTGCCGAAACCAGAGACAAGGGGCTGCGTAGCGATGACGAGGAGGAGCCCCGGCCGCCGAACAACAGAGGACAGAAGGGCTTCCCCCGCAAGTGCGGACGGTGAACATGATATACGCAACCCACATCCCCAAAAGGGAGCGGAAGCGTGCCCTCAAGGACGTCTATGCGTTGGAGCCAGTCGCCCCAAAGTTCAACCCATGGTCCTCCTGCCCGATCACTTTTGATCGAAGGGACCACCCCACTAGCATCCGTCACGGCGGATTCGCCGCATTGGTCCTAGACCCAATCATTGACGGATTTCACCTCACTAGAGTCCTCATGGACGGCGGCAGCAGCCTGAACCTGCTTTATTAGGATACAATGCGAAAAATGGGTATAGAGCCATCAAGGATTAAACCCACAAAGACAACCTTTAAAGGCGTCATACCAGGTGTAGAAGCCAACTGTACAGGCTCGGTTACACTTGAAGTGGTCTTCGGATCCCCAGATAATTTCCGAAGCGAAGAGTTAATCTTCGACATAGTCCCATTCCGCAGTGGCTATCACGCCCTGCTCGGACGAACCGCATTTGCAAAATTCAATGCGGTGCCGCACTATGCATATCTCAAGCTCAAGATACCAGGTCCCCGCGGAGTCATTACGGTAAATGGAAACACTAAATGCTCTATCCGGACGGAGGAGCACACAGGGGCCCTGGCGGCGGAAGTACAGAGCAGCCTCTCAAGGCAACTCTCCAATCCGGGTGTTAAACGTCCGGACAACGTCAAGCGCGCCCGAAACAACCTCCAACAAAGCCGGCTGGCACATTCCGAGCAAGCATAGCAGTGCAGCCCCAACCCCAGCCCTCGCCAGATGGTGATACCGGTACCATGTGTACATAATGACACTTTGAAAATACCATGGGCATAAGGGGAGGGGCACAACTACGGCACGCCCAGAATGCGGCTCAACCGCACTTAGGGGCTCCCTATTCTGCCGTTTCCTTTTCTTTTTTATACTTTCAGGACCCAACTATTCGGAAGGCCTGTCCGGCAATACACCCGCCGAACACACGATGCAACAGCCAGGGAGAGAACAAGTCGCGTCGAATGTACAGGTGGTCTCTATAACGAGCTAAATACCCGTTTTACTTAAATTCACGCAGCTTGCCCCTGGAGGGGGACATGTCAAATAATCCCATCCCTTGCTTATTGCACTATTTGTATCGTTCTGCTTTCATAGCAGCTCTTTTTTAATAAACAATACATAGCTCTTATCTATTATTGTATTCATCTATTTTTATACAAATATGTTCAGTCATGAGATTATGCAACCGTACACTTTGGTACGGCCAATACACTAGGGGCTTAAGCACCCCATAATATGGTGTGAGAAGACCGAACACTCTCATGAGTGCGGCATCCCGAACTTATAGCACTATATGCATCGGCTCCGAATCATGTCTTGGGTCAATAGTTGGGTTTGCCCGGCTCCCATGTTTTGGTACCTTATGTTCCACAATGTTGGCTAAGGTAGTGCTGGGAGAACTACTGCGATTGTGCCCCAGTTGAGCTGGGTTAACACCTCAGTAGAGAAAGCTAAAACTGACCGTCATGATAGTGCGAGAGACCGGTCGCTGTTCGCGAGGTTTTTCGAGTCCCTAAAGACTTATGCCGCTTAGAGCGAGGAGCCGGATTTATCTGGCCTAGGCGTGGATAGCGCCCCGAACTCGGTCTTCCGAATACTAGGGGCTTCGCCGAAATTTAAAATTATAGAATTCTATGGCTAAGTGAGAGTGATAAAGCATTATAAGTCCGATGGCCTTGTTCGTTGTGCTGAGCGCCTCCCTAGATGGACCCAAGAATGGGAACAAGAGCGCTCAGGTTTATCCCGAACACCCCAGCACTCGTGGCATGGGGGTAGAAGCCGACGACTTGCATCTCTCAGATTTAATAAACGGCCGCACAGAAGGTAATATTTTAAATTAACAAGCGTTGCTTAGCGCATATGAACAAAGTTTTCAGCGCACAGGATAACAACATGCGAGTCTACTCAAAAATTACATCTTTGGAGCACTCACCCGCTATAATGCGGGCACCCTTCAGGACGCCCTTATAATACATCTCGGGCGTGCGATACTCCTTGCCCGGCGGTGGCGGGTCCGTCACAAGCTTCTCAGCGTCCATCTTGCCCCACTGCACTTTAGCACGGGCAAGGGCCCGACGGGCACCCTCAATGCAGGCGGAGTGCTTGATGACTTCAATCCATGGACAGGCATCCACCAGCCGCCGCACCAGACCGAAGTAGCTCCCAGGCATGGCTTCCTTAGGCCACAACCGAACTATGAGGCCCTTCATGGCCTGTTCGGCCACCTTGTCGAGCTCGACCAGCTGCTTCAGCTGGTCGCTAAGGGGCACCAGATGTCCGGCCTCAGCATACTGAGACCAGAATACCTTCTCCGTCGAGCTTCCTTCCTCGGCCCGGTAGAATGCGGCAGCATCGGACACACTGCGGGGCAGATATGCGTATGCTCCTGGCGAGCTCCGGATTCAGGTAAGTAACAAGTAATTTACTTTCACGTGCTTGCTTTGCATGAAGAAGGCCTTACCCGCCGCTATCTTCTTTATCGCCTCAATTTCCTGGATGGCTCTTTGGGCTTCGGCCTTGGCGGCTTTGGTACTCTCAAGAGCCGAGGCAAGCTCGGACTCTCGAGTCATCGAGTCACGCTCCAAACTCTCGTGCTTTTCCACGAGAGCCTGGAGCTCTTGCCGCACCTCCGCCACCTGTGCCTCCTGCCTCACTGCTTTCGGCCTTGGACACCGCCTCCTTCAGGGTCTCCACCTCGTTCGTGGCCCCTGCAATACCAATGTTATTCCTGTCATTTTTTGTAACCAAATCCTTTTCTATAAGGTACTACTTTAATAAGGTATTACTTACCTTCCTTATCCTCGAGCTACTTCTTGGCAAGGCCGAGCTCGTTCTTGGACCGCTCGAGGCTCGGCTTCAATGCATTGACCTCCGCAGTCAGTGCGGCAGAGATCAGCAGTGCAGCCTGCAATCCCATATTGACATATTTCTGTTAGACTCCTGCGTATATCTTTTTAGATCCTCAGCTCGGCTTTTCTTTCCGAACACCAAACTGAGCATTAGGGGCTACTGTCTATGCAGTACCATTTTTACATATCTTAAATTACTTACCTCAAAGCCTGTTAGAAGGCTGGTACAGGCTTCAGTCAGCCCGCTCTTGGCAGACTGAACTTTCTGGATCACCGCACTCATGACAGTGTGGTGCTCCTCGTCGATGGAGGCGCCGTTAAGCGCCTCCAGCAAATTATCCGGCGCGTCTGGTTGGATGGAGGCCACCGGCGTCGCAGTCTCGCCCTTCTCACGAAGGGGCCGCCCGCCGGACTTCGGAACCACTGCAAGTTCCGGTACGGAGTCCGGCACAGGGCCGGACTTGGAACCCTCAGGGGTTCCACCCTCTTTTCGCCCAAAGTCCGGAAGGTCGCCTTGCGGCACCTCCAGGACCACCTCCTCCTGGCTGGGCCCCTTTTGGGACCCCACCTCGGCATCGTCTGCGTCACGAGGGGAGGAGGCGGTCGGAAGTGAAGTGCTATTCACATTCGACGAACCCAGGGACCCGCTCGATGCAACGGGGAGATCGTCCCTGGGCGGGCTACAAGGTTGTATTCGGCGTTAGAAGACACTATGCGACAAAAGATAAATCATGAGTTATTATGGAATCCGGACACTTACAATCTTGCCAGGGGCTTGGCCCTCGAGGGCCACTCCTCTTCGTCGTCGTTGGCGTTGGTGGAGTAGTCCGGAGGAAGGGTCCTTCCCTTTTTCGACCCTCCAGCCTCCCCAGCTGGGGAGGCCTTCCTTTTCTTCTCTCCCCCCGTTGGGGGAGAAGCCTCTTTCTTATCCTCCTCGTCTTCACGGGAGGAGTCCGCCTCGGAGTCATCGGACGATGAGTCTGATAACACCTGACGACGGGAACTCTTTCGAGTTCCCATGGCCGTTTTCTTGGCCTTCTTCTCCGGCACCACGTGAGGTGCCGGAACCAGCAGCCCCGTCAATCGGGCGCCCGCTGGGTCTTCTGGTAAGGGAGCCGGACAGTTAACCTGCTCGGACTTCTTCAGCTAGTCCTGTCAAAGGTGAGGGAGTTTAGATCCCACATAGTGTCAAACTATGAAAAAGCGTCCTGTAAAGGGTAAAATAGCTTACCTCGTCGGCTTTACGCCGCGAGCTGAATCCGCATCTTCGGTAGCGGATGCAGGAGCCTCGGCGCCCTTGAAAAGCACCCTCCAGGCGTCTTTGTACATAGTGTCGAAGAGCCTGCTCAAGGTCTAATGCTGTGCCGGATCAAACTCCCACAAGTTGAAAGCCCGCTGTTGGCACGGGAGGATCCGGCGTATGAGCATGACCTGGACTACATTGAAAAGCTTGAGATTCTTGTTCACTAGCTTTTGGACGCAGGCTTGGAGTCCGGTCAGCTCCTCCGAATCGCCCCATGTCAGGCCCTTCTCTTTCGAGGAGGTGAGCCATGTGGGGATGCCAGAACTGAATTCGGGGGCCGCTGCCCATTCAGGATCTCATGGCTCGGTGATGTAGAACCAGCCCAATTGCCACCCTTTGATGGTTTCCACGAAAGCGCCTTCGAGCCATGTGACGTTGGGCATCTTGCCCACCATGGCTCCTCTGCACTCCGCTTGGCGGCCGCCCACTACCTTTGGCTTGACATTAAAAGTCTTCAGCCATAAGCCAAAGTGGGGCTGGATGCAGAGGAAGGCCTCACACATGACGATGAACGCCGAGATGTTGAGGATAAAATTCGGGGCCAGATCATGGAAATCCAGGCCGTAGTAGAACATGAGCCCCGGGACAAATGGGTGGAGTGGGAAGCCCAGTCCGCGAAGGAAATGGGGAAGGAATACCACCCTCTCATGGGGCCTGGGGGTGGGGACGAGCTGCCCCTCGTGTGGAAGCCGGTGCGCAATGTCGTTGTGCAGGTATCCGGCTTTCCGCAACCTTTTGATGTGCCCCTCCGTGAGGGAGGAGGCCATCCACTTGCCTCCCGCTCCGGACATGGTTGGAGAAGGTCGAGGCGAGATGTGCGGACTTGGGCGTTGGAGCTCGCGTGCGCAGGGAGGGATAAGCAAAGGAGGAAGAAAGCGTAAATGGAAAGGGCAGATCCTTATCCCCTTATATGGGCGGCCAAAACTACAAGCGCCCACCAGCCTAATAAAACTCGCTTATCTCCCAAGCACCACGGTTAATGACGCGGTTGGGTTACCCACGCCCGTATTGATGAGAATCCCGGAATAAGGGGACATGATCTCTTCTTTGACAAGACATGTTAAGGAAACTGCCTCGCTAAACGCGCTGAGGTGGAACAGTAAAATGATTCAAGTAAAGACTTGGCCCTGGCGTGATGTCATGCTGCGGAATGCGTCAGCAGATTAAATTGGTGCGGATATTATTCTCTCTACGGTGTTATGTGGAACTTATTTTGCAGAGCCAAACACTATCCTTGTGTTCAACATCTTCTATGAAGTATTCGGAGGAGGAACCCGCCTTGCAATGCCGAAGACAATTTGCGCGCTGGACTCGTCGTCATTTAAGCCTAGTTCAGGGGCTACTGAGGGAGTCCTGGATTAGGGGGTGTCTGGATGGCCGGACTATGACCTTTGGCCGGACTCCCGGACTATGAAGATACAAGATTGAAGATTTCGTCCCGTGTACGGATGGGACTTTCCTTGGCGTAGAAGGCAAGCTTGGCGATACAATATGAAGATCTCCTCCCATTGTAACCGACTCTGTGTAACCCTAGCCCTCTCCGATGTCTATATAAACCAGAGAGTTTTAGTCCGTAGGACAAACAATAATCATACCATAGGCTAGCTTCTAGGGTTTAGCCTCTCTGATCTCGTGGTAGATCAACTCTTGTACTACCCATATCATCAATATTAATCAAGCAGGAGTAGGGTTTTACCTCCACCAAGAGGGCCCGAACCTGGGTAAAAACATCGTGTCCCTTGTCTCCTGTTACCATCCGCCTAGACGCACAGCTCGGGACCCCCTACCCGAGATCTGCCGGTTCTGACACCGACACCCCTTCTAACCCCAACCCCAACAGATACTAACCCAGTTCCAGTTCACACAACACCGTCTCCACCACAAAGCACCCAAACACGAGCGGTTAGTAAGGGAACTGCGGTGCCCAAACACGAGGACCACCACTCTGAATCCCAACTCAACGCTTAAAGGAGAAGAAGATTTGTTCTCAGGTCAGGTTCTGTAGCTATGGTTCATACTCCTTTGCTCTTGCATTACTGTATTTACTCATAAAAACTATTTTCAAATTTGAAGGATGGAATTGAAACTCCAATGGCGCAACAGGTATGTTTTAAACCTGTTTCTTTAACTGGTTTGCTGTTGTAACCTGCTCTATGTTGATTTCAGTTTCAATTGAATAAACAGTTATGTTCTCATGTCATGCACATTACAAGTGTTGTTATTGCTCTATAGTTACCCACACTTATATTATGTATATTATGCTTTGTCTTGAACAAATATTATTTGGACTGTGTCTCTATCTTGATTTGGCAACAAAAACTAGAATGATATAGACCATAAAGTGATCATGGTACATAGATATATGTTTGTTTCATGCTGTTATCCTATCCACTTTACTACTGAACTCATTTACCAAAATGAGTTTCATATACAACATGGTAAACATGTGATGTGTCTGCTTGTTTCTCTTTTAGAATGAGGACAAAAAATTGGAGAACAGTACCGCGTTATCCAATGGTAAAGGAAGTAATGCGGATAAGGTTCAAGATAGTGAGACATCCCTGTTGATCTCCAAGAAAGCTGATAAAAACTATCTTGATGACAGTGAGGGAACCCAAAAGTCCTATCTTGATGTAGTGTTCGAGTTACTGGCCACTACTGGTGGCACAAGCTCTTCGAACTCGCTGCCTGAATCAGTTCGTCTTCTTGAGTCTCAACTTCAAGTTGAAAGACATCGATCAGATGTGCTATGACAGGAAGCTGAAGGACTGAGGAAGTCCCTGCAGAATTCAGATGCATATTTTCTAGTGCAACAGCAAGCGCTGGAGGATTTAAGCGCCAAACAGGAGAAAGTTAATAAGCTTGCTAAGCATCTTGCCAGCATAATGGGTACCTAGGATATTGTTTCTTGAGATCTTCTGAAGTGGTTTCAGTTCTGGATTTGTTTAGCTGCACCGTTTATTTGCGCTGGTCGCCAACTATGAGAACCAATGTATATGATAGGCTGCTTTGTTCCCTATATTTGCACTGGTGGCGAACTTTGATGCCCAGTGGATGTAATATGTGTAACAGTCGTGATAGCCTAGCATAAGTTGCTTGACTATTTATTTCCTTGTTGTCTTGTTTATCTGTTTGCTTGTAGTCAGTGCAATTCTTTTTAAAACTAGGCCACAATAACCATGGGATAATATTTACTGTAGTGACACTGGGCCTCCTACGGGGCGTAGAAACAGTGGGCCTTCTACAGGCCATAGAAACAGTAGGCCTTCTACGGGCTGTAGAAACAATGGGCCTTCTATGGGCCGTAGAAACAATGGGCCTTCTACGGGCCTTAGAAACAATGGGCCTTCTACGGGCCGTATCATCAATGGGCCTTATACGGGCCGTATGACCATAACGGGCCATCGTTAATAGGTCGTATTTGATGACGCTATGAAAACGGCCCAACGTATTAACGGACCACAAACGGGCCGATGTAACCACAGGCTGAATTTGGCCCACAAGCAGAAAATGACAGTAACGGGCCGTAAGTAAAAGAATGCTGGAAATGAGCCCAAGAATAAATGGGCTCTGAGAAGGCCGAAAGATAAGATTTGCTGGAAATGGCCCAACTGAATAATGGGCCCTTAATGTGTATAAAGTGATATACTGTTCATTGCAGTCCAGTTTCACCACGGGCCGTTAATAGGCCAAGAGTTACATAGGGCCTCATATGGGCCGAAAGACGTGATGGGCCATAAGTGAAAACGGGCTGGAATCATATTGGATGGCCCAGATGACGCTACTGGGCCTAATTCGGATAGGGCGTAACGGGCCTTGGGTTAGCGGGCTGTAAATGGGCTATATGCGAACAGGCCATTAACAGGCTTTCCATGGGCCGGCCCGCCACCTTTTGACCAAGTCAAACGGGCCGGCCTTTTCACAGGAATGGGTCTCTATTGGGCCATGCCACGTGTCGATGTATCATAGGCGCCTTCTGTCCAATGAGTGGATGACATCTGTCCCAACGGTGAGCCGACACGTGTTTCCTCCAGCCAATGATGATTTTACACGTGGAAAATCCCCATTGGTCGGGGCTGTTAACGGGTTATCAGATCCAAAACCCGACCCGATAGCTTAACGGCGTTCCGTTACGGTGGATGCCACGTGTCGGTCACCCTTGACGAAAGCACTTCTATGACGCGCGATTTATCGTCATGGAAGTGGACACTTCCGTGATGATAATTTTGGTAATGTCATGGAACACCTCTACGACAGCACAAGTATGACTATCTTGATTCTGTCATAAATTTGTCATGGATGTACATGCATGACAAAAAATGCGACCTACTGTGACAAACACGTATCATCATGGAAGTGTATTTTTTTGTAGTGTATTCATCACCCAGGGTGTAGAATAAGTTATTCTTCAGCCAAGATAATCTTACATTGTTACGAAAGCAACTTGATGTTATTATGAGGCTAAAGGCATCATATATACAAGTAACTAAGGATGCCAAAAGGCTAGAATACAAAAGACCAAAAGTCATCTCTAATATAACTCTAACACCCCCCTCAAACTCATGGTGGATCCACAACACTGAGTTTGGAGAGGTGAAATCTATGGTGTGCTCTAGTCTGTGCCTTCATGAAGAAGTCTGCTAGTTGTATCTCGGAAGGTACATACTAAAGAGCAATAACATGATCCTGCACAGCAGCATGCACTAGGAAGCATCAACACCAATATGCTTGGTAAGCCCATGCTTCATGGGGTCCCATGCAATGCTGGTAGCACTTGTACTGTTGGACAAGAGGGTGGTAGGTGTAGTAACAAAAAGACCAAAATCCTCTAATAGCCATCATAACCAAGTCACCTCTGCTGCCAGAAGAGCCATAGCTCTCAACTCGGCCTCAACACTCAAACAAGAAACTGCAGTCTGTTTCTTCATCTTCTAGGCAATGAGAGAACCACCAAGAAAAACACAGTAAGCAGAAAGTGAACGACGATCCAAAGGATCACTAGCCCACGTAGCATCTGAGTAGGCCTGGAGCTGTAATGAGCTAGAACGGGGGGAAAAGAGAGAATGAGAGATCGTGCCATGAAGATATCGTAGAACACGAAGAAGGTGACTATAGTGAAATGAAGTGGGAGCAGAAACAAACTGGCTCAGAATATGGACAGGATATGAGATATCCGGACGAGTGACAGCAAGATAGACAAGACTCCCAACAAGATGACGATAACGCATCGGATTAGACAGGAGCTCGCCATCAGAAGCGCGAAGGTTAACATTGAGCTCCATAGAAGTCTCAATAGTGCGCTCATCACTAAGAGCCACACGAGCAAGAAGATCCTGAATATACTTTTCTTGGGAAATAGAAAATCCATCAGAGGTGGAGGAAACCTCAATCCCAAGAAAGTAACATAAAGGACCAAGATCAGACATAAGAAACTGCTCACTGGGATGGGCCTTAACAAAGGCAATGTAGTCAGAATCATCGCCAGTGATGATGAAGTCATCAACATATAGAAGAAGAAGAGTGCGACCATGAGCAGAAAGGTGGACAAACAACGCTGGATAATGAGCGTTGGGCGAAAGACCGGCTGCAGTGACCATAGAGCCAAAACGCTCAAATGCAAGGGGGGCTTGCTTAAGGTCATATAGAGAGCGACGAAGACGACAAACCATGCCATTAGGAACTGAATACCCAGGTGGTGGATGCATATAAACTTTCTCATGCAACTCACCATTAAGAAAAGCATTCTTAACATCAAGATGAGATACAGACCATTGGCGAATAGAGGCCATAGCAAGAAGTGTGTGGATAGTGGTCATATGGGCCACAGGACCGAAAGTCTCATCATAATCATGACCATGCTCCTGCTGAAAGCCACGAGCTACAAGACGAGCTTTATAACGCTCAAGAGAACCATCAGAGCGAGTCTTAATCTTATAGACCCACTTACAAGTGATGGGACAAACACGGGGAGGAAGAGAAACCAGGTCCCACGTGCCATTGCGCTCAAGGGAAGCAATCTCCTCTGCCATCGCAAACTGCCATTCAGGATGAACAATAGCATCTCGATAAGAAGTCGGCTCAAGAACAGTCGCAAGACCATAGCGAGAAGGAGAATATCGGTCAGGGGGCGGAGAAGGCCGAGAACGAAGACCATAAGTAGGGTGAGAGGAGGAAGATGACACACCAGAAGTAGAGGGCACATCTGTAGACATATCCACAACACGTGAACGACGAGTATAATGGAAAGGAAATGAGGGAAGAGGTGGAATAACTGAAGGTGGAGGCAAGGAAGGTATCAGCGATGAAGGTGGAGAAGGGGAAGGTATCAGCGATGAAGGTGAAGAGTCATGCAATGAGGGAGGAGAAGAAACCATATGAGAGGATGGGGTCGGATCTGCAACAGCAGGACGAGTAGTAGGAATACTGGGCACAAAGGATGGTATATCTGGAAATGTCAGAAAAGATATGTCATCCGTAGAAAAAGCCGAGCAGGATGGACGCGGGTAGAAGGGACGAGATTCATCAAAGGTCACATCTCGGGAAATACTCATCCGACGACCGACAGGATCCCAACACTGATAGCCCTTATGCTCATCACTGTATCCAAGAAAGACACACTCAACAGACTGAGCGGTCAGTTTGGTGCATTCACGAGGGGCAAGCAAAACATAGAAAATGCAACCAAACAAACGGAGCACCGAATAATCAGGAGAATGACCAGAAAGATGCTCGAGAGGAATACCACCTTGTAGAGCAGCAGAAGGCTGAATGTTGATGAGATAGGTGGAAGTGGTAACAGCCTCAGCCCAGAAGTGAGGCGGAAGAGAGGCAGCAATCATCATTGCACGCACCATCTCAAGAAGGTGATGATGCTTGCGCTCAGCCACGCCATTCTGAGCATGGGCACTAGGGAAAGAGAACTGATTAAGATTACCCTGCTCAGCAAGAATTGCTTGCAGTGCATGGGATATATACTCACCAGCTGAATCTGCACGAAAAACACGAATAGGAGTGGAAAACTTGGTATGAACCATGGCAGCAAATTTTTTGTATATAGGTAAGACCTCACTACGAGAAGATATGAAATAGATCCAAGTGTACCGAGAAAAATCATCTATAGAGATACTATAGTAGCGATGACTCCCTTTCGAAGCGAAGGGAGCCAGACCCCAAACATTAGAGTGAATGAGATCAAAAGGACGCTTGGACACCGACTCACTGTGAGGGTAGGGTAGCTTAATCTGCTTACCAAGCCTACAACCCAGACAATCCAACGAAGCGTTATCGGGGACAGACCCCAGAACACCACGATGAACCAAAGATGACAGACGAGAACCACATAAATGACAAAGACGATGATGCCATTGCTGAAAAGGGCTGGTAGATGCAGCTATAGGGGCTGCGAGACTGGCGGCGGTGCCAGGGGAGGGAATACGAAGCCAGTCAAGCTCCCAGAGACCATCAGAGCGTCGAGGACCAGCACCAAGCAGAGTGCCCGTGCGACGATCCTAAATAGAACATGAATCAAAGTCGTGAATGACCCTACAACTAGAGTCAACAATCTGACCACCTGATATGAGCTGCATGGTAAGTCGAGGAACATGAGCGACAGAGGGAACATGAAATGAAGAAGTGCTAAGGGTGCCTCGACTAGCTACAGGGAGGGGAGTAGCATCAGATGTAAGAACACGAATATGAGACTCGACAGGTTGAATGGAGGTTAAAGTGGAAGAATAATAAGTCATATGAAAAGACGCTCCAGTATCAAGAATCCATGAGGATGTACCTGAATGAGTAGAAGGTGGTTTCTCAGTGCCGGAAGAGTCAGCCCCAGAACCTGCAGAAACCGTTGGTGAAGAATCCCAAGCATCAAGCATGCATTTCAGCTGTACAATCTCATGCACAGACAGGGACACAACCAAAGAGGTCGAGGTAGAAACACCTGCCGACGATGAGCAGTCGCCTCCACCCGTGGAAGCTGCGTGCAGAGTCGACCGGGAGTAGCGAGTCGACGTAGAGCCGCATGTGAAAGCCACCAAGGGAGTCGACATAGAGCGGTCACCGCCAAACGCGGAAGCCGCGAGAGGAGTCGACGTAGGTCGACAATCACCAGGTGCGGAAGTCATGGGAAGAGTCGACGTAGAGCGGCCACCGCCGTGCATGAAAGCTGTAAGTGGAGTCGACGTATAGCGACCAGCACAGCCTATTGAAGACTCTGGAGGGACCAACATCACAGACAGGCATGCACCAAGCAGCGAATGATGGCGCATGTGCGAGACGGGATCAATATAGGGAACACCTTCAAAAGTCCATGGGCAGGAGCTATGAGCATGAAGAAGCTAGAGTTTCGCAACTTGCACCTAGGAGGACGTACAGTGGGCTAGTATGTGGATGATTTTAGCAAGTTAGCATGCTATGTCCCTCATGACGTAGCTACAGATGCCACTAAGCAGGAGAAGTTTCTAGAGGGGCTGAATGGTGAGCTGAGCATGCAGTTGATGGTGGCAACATTCAACAACTACCAGGAGTTGGTAGATAGGGCTCTCATGATTGAAGGCAAGCAGCTATAGATTGATAATCACAAGAGGAAGTATGGACATGGGAGGTACACTTCAGGAGCTCAGCAGAAGCCCCGCTATTCCCCGTACTTAGGAGGACATAACCACAACCATGGAGGCCATAACCATGGAGGACATACGCATAATGGAGCAAGTTCACATAACCACAGTGGCCCCAAGAATGGCAATGGGAACGGAAGAAGCAGCAGCCAGAACCGTTCCAACCCTTCAACACCAGCCAAGAGGGATCTGAGCCACATTACCTGTTTCAAGTGCTAGAAGACCGGACATTATGCCACAGAATGTCCTGAAGAGAAGAATGGAAATGGCAATGGAGGTTCTGCCAAGAAGCCCAACCGCTTCACCAAAGGTCAGGTGAACCACGTCAGCGTGGAGGATATTGAGGATCAACCCGACGAAGTTGTTGGTAAGTTTTTTATTAATGCATTTACGCACTTGTTCTTTTCGATACTGGTGCATCACATTCATACATATCAAGGGGATTTGTGGATAAGTATAACCTGCCAACTGTAGCCCTTAAGTCACCTATGTTAGTAAGTTCCCTAGGAGCAGAGTATATGGCTAGCAGGGGATGCTATCAGTTGCCACTAACCATAGGTAGACATGTTTTTCCCACCGACCTAATTGTTCTGGAGTCACAAGGATTGGATGTGATACTGGGAATGGATTCTCTATCCTAGTTTGAAGGAAACATCGATTGCGCCAGTAAATCAATTCTTCCCACCACCCTAGAAGGAAAGAGGATCAAGTATGTATCTTGGCATGCGCTAAGAAGGACTCAAGTAAATTCCTTATCAGGAGTTGTACAGGAGGAAGTACCAGTGGTGAAGGATTACCCCGGCGTATTTCCGGAGGAGGTACCAGGCATGCCATCGGATCGAGACATTGAGTTTTTGATTGAGCTATTGCCAGGCACCGGACCAATATCAAAGAGACCGTACCAGATGACCGCAAAGGATCTGGAGGAATTAAGACGCAGATAAAGGAGTTACTGGAGAAATGTTACATTCGACCAAGTTCATCACCTTGGGGAGCCCTAGTGCTTCTAGTGGAGAAGAAGGATGGATCTTTAAGGATGGTTGTTGATTATCGTGCGCTAAATGAGGTGACGGTCAAGAACAAATACCTACTGCCGTTGATCAATGATTTGTTTGACCAGTTGCAAGGAGCTAAAGTTTTCTCTAAGATCAATCTTCATTAGGTTATCACCAGTTGAAGATCCGAGAGCAGGATATACCTAAGACAACTTTTACCACAAGGTACGAGCTATATGAGTATACCGTTATGTCATTTGGTCTGACTAACGCACCTACCTATTTCATGAACATGATGAAGAAAGTGTTTATGGAGTTTTTGGATAAGTTTGTCATGGTGTTCATTGATGATATATTGGTCTACTCAAAGAACGAAGAGGAGCACAAGGAGCATTTGCTTTGGTTCTTGAGAAGCTCAGAGAACATCAGTTGTATGCTAAGTTCAGCAAATGTGAGTTTTGGCTAAAGGAAGTTGGATTTCTCGGACATGTTATATCCAGAGAAGGAATAGCAGTAGACCCTACCAAGGTTACTTCTATTACTAAATGGGTGGCACCCACATCAGTTGGAGAGATCGGGAGTTTTCTTGGACTGGCAGGTTATTATTGGACGTTCATTGAGAATTTCTCCAGGATTGCAAAGCCCATGACAGAGTTATTCAAGAAGGAAACCAATTTAAATGGACTCAGGAGTGTGAAGCTAGTTTTCAGGAGTTGAAGAAACGTTTGGTTACAGCCCCAGTGCTGATTCTCCCAGACCAACGTAAGGATTACCAAGTATATTGCGACCCTTCATGACGAGGACTTGGAGTTGTACTAATGCAGGAAGGAAGAGTTGTTTCATATGCCTCACGACAGCCTCATGAGCAGAAATATGCTACACATGATTTAGAGTTAGCAGCCGTAGTGCATGCGCTGAAGACATGGAGACATTTTCTCATTGGAAATCATTGTGATGTATACACGGATCATAAGAGTTTGAAATACATCTTCACGCAGAAGGAGTTAAATCTCAGGCAAAGGAGATGGTTGGAGCTCATCAAGGATTATGATATGAAATTGCACTATCATCCCGGAATGGCCAATGTTGTAGCAGATGCGTTGAGTCGCAAGAGTTATGTTAACACGCTCATAACCGGAGGATTACCTAAGGAGTTAGCAGAAGATCTTCGAGAGTTATGCTTGGAGATAGTTCCAAGAGGTTATGTTGCAGCATTGGAAATTCAGTCCACTATTTTGGGTAAGATTAGAGAAGCCCAGAAGACTGACAAGGAGATTGCCGAGATAAAGGAAAGGATGATTAAAGGAAAGGCTAAAGGATTTTGTGAGGATGAGCACAACACTTTATGGTTTAAGGATCGCATATATGTGCCTAATGACTCCGAGATCAGGAAGTTGATTCTGCAGGAGGCCCATAATTTGCCGTATTCGATTCACCCAGGAAACACTAAGGTGTATCTGGATTTGAAGGAAAGTTTTTAGTGGGCAGGAGTGAAGAAGGATATAGCTGAGTATGTAGCAGTATGTGATGTATGTGAGAGAGTCAAGGTAGAGCATTAGAAGCCAGCTGGATTGCTACAGCCATTGCCAATACCTAAATGGAAGTGGGATAAGCTTGGCATGGATTTTATCACTGGACTACGCAGGACTCGTTCAGTCAATGACTCTATCTGGGTTGTAGTCGATCGTTTTACGAAAGTAGCTCATTTCATCCAGGTAAAGACCACCTATACAAGCGCTAAGTTGGAAAAGCTATACATGACCAGGATCGTATGTCTGCATGGAGTTTTGAGGACCATTGTATCAGATAGAGGAACCCAGTTTACTTCAAAGTTTTGGAATCAGTTGCATGAAACTTTGGGTACCAGGCTAGAATTCAGTACAACCTTTCATCCACAGACAGATGGACAGACCGAGAGAGTCAATCAGATTCTGGAGGACATGTTGAGAGCATGTGCGCTAGATTATGGATCTAGTTGGGATGACAATTTGCCATATGCAGAGTTCTCTTATAACAACAGTTATCTAGCCAGTTTGAAGATGGCCCCTTTTGAAGCTTTGTACGGAAGGAGGTGCAGGACACCGTTATCGTGGGATGAAGTTGGAGATCGCCAGTTGTTTGGACCAGACTTAATCAAAGACTCAGAAGAGAAGGTTAAGTTGATTTGCGACAGACTCAAGATAGCCCAGTCCAGGTAGAAGAGTTATGCGAATACTAAACACAAGGAGATAGTTTATGAAGTGGGAGATAGAGCATATTGTCGTGTGTCCCCACTTCGAGGAGTGAAACATTTTGGAGTCAAGGGAAAGCTAGCACCACGTTTTGTGGGACCATACATAGTTTTGGAACGCATGGGAGAAGTTACATACAAGCTGGAATTGCCAGAAGGATTGTCAGGAGTTCATGATGTGTTTCACGTTTCCCAGTTGAAGAAGTGTCATGCAGAGATGGCCGATATTCCTCTAAGAGATACAGTGCCACTGGAAGCAATTCAGTTAGATAGTGATTTGACCTATGAAGAGAAGCTAGTCAAGATTCTCGAGTTTTCCTGTCGAGTTACTCACAGCAAGGTTATCAAGTTTTGCGAAGTTCAGGGGAGCCACCATACCGAGGAGGAAGCCACCTAGGAGCGAGAAGAAGTTCTCCATAGAGACCACCCAAACCTTTTTGCTGACCAACCCGAATCTCGAGGGTGAGATTCATCTTAAGGGGGGTAGTTTTGTAACATCCCAATTTTCAATTTGGATGTTATACATAGATCATCATATGCACATCATATTTTTCATGCATTTTGGTTGTGATCCTAGAAATCTTAAACAACTCAAGGACCCAAGGAGAGAGCTGGAGGTTTCACAGAAATCATATTTGAATTTATTTCAAATTTGAAGAAAGGATCAATTTCATTTTATTATTTTTCTCTCCAAATATTTTCCAATATTAAAGATATATAAGAGAAGATAATATGACTTCTTCAACCTAAGAGGAATATTGGAGAAAGAATTTTAAAATCAAATTATGATTTTATTTGCTATTTTATTTGAATTAGAAAAATATTGCATTTTTGAAAATTGCATGTTAGTCCAGAAAAATGTTCATCTTGTCCTAAATATTAGATTTGGACGGTGAAAATTGTTTCTGGAATTTTTAGATTTTTTTAATATTTTATTAGGACTTTTCTTTCAGGCGATTTTTTTAAAAAAAGAAAAACTTCCTCGTCGCCCGATTGGGCCGAAGGCCCAGTAGAGCCAGGCCGGCCCAACCGCCGCCACCGCCTTCGCCGCGCATCGCCGTGCCTGAGCCGGAGTCCGGCTCCGACACCGCATCGTCGTCGCCGCCTTGCCCCCTTCCCCAAGCCGCCTCCCCCTTATAAGTTGAAGCCACCGCCACCTCTCCCCTCAGCAAACCCCGCCGCCGCAGCCGCATCTGCCGCTGAGCGCCACCGCCGAAGCTCCACCGTCACCTCTCGCGCCGCCGCGCCGCCGCCCGCGCATCGCACCCCCATCCTGCGCCCCTGCGCAGGCGCGCCGCCGCCCCGAACCCCCACCCGACGCCCGCGCCGTCGCCCGCCAGCACTGACATCCCGCCGTTGCCGTTGCCGTCGAGCCGGTATGACCCCGGTTCACCCCGGTTTAATCTTCGGGGTTTTTTCGGTTCGATGAGTTAGATCGGTTTTTCGTTCAGTTTTATTTATTTAATGAACATCCGTTCGTTCGTTCGTTATAACGAACGATTTTCGCCGGTTAAGTTCATATAGCGAACGTTCGCTCCGTAGGATTTTTATTTTTAGTTTTTTTGCCAAGGGACCTATCCGCGAATAGTTTTATCGCGATTTAGCCCCTGGTCTTTAAACTAGCATAATTTTTTACTCGTTTATCCAAATTAGATGAAACTAGCGCCTAAATCTTCGTATCATTCTGTTCTTTCCAGGTAACCAACTTGAACATGATTTTGGTACTATAAAGTTTTAGTTTAGTCCATATTAGTAAACAATCTTGTTTCGTTCGTTGTTTGAGTTTCGTTGCTCCGTTTGAGTTGAATCATTTTGCGAATCATAGCTTATCACATGTACCTAGTGTTAATATCTAATCCACATGTTAATATTGCTGTTAGGTTTGACTTTTGTTAGTTTAAGCCATTTTCTTGTTTCGTGTTCGATTTGGATCTTTTCTCGGTTTTTCCTGTGTTTCGTTTGAGTGATTGCTTATGTATGCTATTGTTTGTCTACACTAGATTACCCGGAGTGCGAAGCTTGTTACTACGAATCTCTAGAGTTTGTAGATCGTTAGCAAGGCAAGTTACACTTTGATCATACTCTTTTATACCCAGTTTTTACTATGCATTAGTTCTGCCCCTCAAATATTTGCATGAGTAGGATTGTGAACATGTGGTTTTGGTTGTAGTGCTTGAGGTAGGAACCTAATACCTTTTGATCACCCCGGGAATATACATTATGCTTATTTATTGCTTAGCCATGCTCTTAGACGGGGATTGGATCGTGATTCACACATGGAAGTTTGAGAGTTATTTTAATCATGGATAACATTAAGGTGGCAACTTTAATATACATCTGGGTGGATTGGTTGAGGCACCTGGGGAACCTAGTGTTGCCTGTTTTGGAAATCCCGGAGTACCCATGTGATTATCCTATGGAATGCCACCCGGGCTCAAAGGGATCATAAGATTATTCATGCTAGAAACTTCCGTGTGCAGCCACTAGCCATTATGGGCTCTGGCATAGTTGAGTAAGTTGCGTGAGCTCTTGAAGAGGTGGACTAGCAGATGTAGGGGAAAGTAGGTATATCGGTCCGCCTGGAGTAGAGAGTTAATGTTTTAGAAAGACTATGTCTCGATCATCCGATCATGGATGCGGTCGAGTCTTGTGGGGAAAAGTGAGCAAACCTTTGCAGCGTGTATAAACTAATCATGGTTAGCCGTGTCCCCGGTTATGGACATCTTGAGTATCTAGTACTTGAATCTATTGATGTGATCTCATCACTTTACTTTAATTAATTTGATTGGGGTTAATGATGATACTTTTAATTGGGATTTGAGTTGGGGTTACCTTCTCAAACAATGGGCAACTTGGGAGTAGTTAAACAAATTTATTCCTTTGTTGTAGGGAAAAACTAGCTTTATGCAAAATCATAAACTTACAGCCTCCACCAGCCAAATATTGCATGTAGATATAGTTCTTGCATTTCATTGCTTTAAAGTGTAACTCTGCCAGCATATTCAATGTGCTGACCTACATGGCTGCAATGTCTCATGTTGCAGATTACTCAGATGACGAGTAAGCTGCGATAGGTCGTTGTTTTGCACAACTATGCCATTGGAGTTGATGTACTCATTTACCTTTAAAGCTTCCGCAGTTATCTAGTTTAGATGGCCTTCGGCCATGATACTTTTGTGTAATCATACTCTTTATGAGGACTCGATGTAATAAGTGTGTGATTGAAACTCTATTATAATTCCTCGACTATTGTGTGTGTCAGCATTACCGATCGAGGGATGACACTGATACACAGAGACTTGACTGTTTGAGGTCTGGTTGATACATTTTATAAGAAAACAAATTATCAAGGCAAGCAAAAACTAGCATATGCAAGGAAGAAGAAAGAAACAATAGCAACCTCAACATAACGAGAGGTAATTTAGTAACATGAAAATTTCTACCACGATATTTCCTTCTCTCATAATAATTACATGTGGGATCACATTCAAATTCAACAATATAACTATCACATAAAATATTCTATTCATGATCCACATGCATGCGAAGTTGACACTCTTCCAAAATAGTGGGATTATCATCAAATAAAGTCATGACCTCTCCAAGCCCACTTTTATTAAAAAATTCATAAGATTGATCATTCTTCAAATAGTTGGATCATTATTACCTAGAGTTGACACTCTTCCAAACCCACTTTCAATATTATTGCAAACAATATTATCAATATCATATTCATCATGAAGCACAAATTGACATTAATAGAATTTATAGTAACGCCATTGCAATCATGATTTTTATTCAAGGAGCTATCATGAATCACTTCATAAGTTTCTTCTTTTAGCGCTTCATCACAATTTTTAGATTCACGAATCTCAAGCAAAACTTCATAAAGATATTCTAGTGAACTCAATTCACTAGCAATTGGTTCATCATAATTGGATCTTTTAAAAAGATTAGCAAGTGGATGAGGATCCATATAAATAGATTTTTAGCAAGCAAAGATGCAAGCAAATAAAAGGCACATGGCACCAAGCAAGGAAAGTACACGACCAAAAAGACAAATGAAAAGAAGGCAAATAAAAAGGCAAATTTTTGTGAAGTGGGGGAGATGAAAATGAGAGGAAAATGGAAAATAATGCAAAGCAAGGAGATGAGATTTGTGATTAGGAACCTGGTAGATGTTCATGCTGTCTCCCCCGCAATGGCGCCAGGAATCCTTTCTTGATGGCTTGTATCCGCATTTGTATTTTTCCCAAACAGGAAAGGATGATGCATCACACTTTCGGTAGGCATTTCCCTCAGTTATGAAACAAAGGTTATCAAACCAGTAGGAGAACCAAGCAACACTATGTAAACAGTACCTGCACACAAAGAGCAAATACTTGCAACCTAACACGTATGAGGGGTTTTCAATCCCTCTTCGAGTAACGGCGCCACAAATTGTCAAGTTGACGGGATAAAATTTGTGGTAGATTGATAGATGCAAATAACGACAAATAAAATTCAGCGAGGTATTTTTGGGTTTTTGTTAATATAGATCTGAAAATATAAGATGCAAATAAAGAAAAAGGCAAATAGCAATATAGATCTGAAAATATATGCTGAGAAAATAGACCCGGGGGACGTAGATTTCACTAGTGGCTTATCTCGAGAAAATAGCATACGGTGGGTAAACAAATTACTGTTGGGCAATTGATAGAACCTCAAATAATTATGATGATATCCAGGCAATAATCATTATATAGGCATCACGTCCAAGATTAGTGACTGACTCCTGGCTGCATCTACTACTATTACTGCGCACATCGACCGCTATCGAGCATGGATCTAGTGTATTAAGTTCATGGAGAAACGGAGTAATGCATTAAGAACGATGGCATGATGTAGATGAGATCGATTCATATAGGAATATCCCCCATCTTGTTATCCTTAATAGCAATGATACACACGTGTCTTATTGCCCCTTCTGTCACTGGGAAAGAACACCGTACGATCGAACCCATCACAAAGCACCTCTTCCCATGGCAATAAAAACCGATCTAGTCGGCCTAACTAAACCAAAGATTCGAAGAAGAAATACGAGGATATAAGTAATCATGCATATAAGAGATAAAAGAAACCCAAATAACTTTAATGGATAGATAGATCTAATCAAAAACTCAAAGTTCATCAAATCCCAACAAACACACCACAAAAAAGAGTTACATCAAATATATCTCCAAGAGACCATTGTATTGAGAATCAAAAAGACAAAAGAAGCCATCTAGCTACTGCCTACAGACCCGTAGGTCTATAATGAAGTACTCATGCATCAGCAGAGAGGCACCAATGAGGATGATGAACCCCTCCATGATGGTGTCTAGATTGGATCTCGTGGTTCTGGAACTTGCGATGGATGGAATTGTGTTATGTTGACTCCCTAGGGTTTTTGGATTTTTGGGGTATTTATAGAGCAAAGAGGCGCTGCGGGAGGCCACCGAGGTGGGCACAACCCATCGGGGCGCGCATGGGCCCCCAGGCGTGCCCAGGTGGGTTGTGCCCCCCTCGGGGCACCCCTCTGGTACTTCTTTTGTCCAAGTTGTTCCTTCTAGTCCATAAAAATTCTCCACAAAGCTTTGCTGCGTTTGGACTCCGTTTGGTACTAATATTCCGCGATGTAAAAAACAAGCAAAAACAGCAACTTGCAATGGGCACTATGTCAATAGGTTAGTCCCAGAAAATGATACAAAGTTGCTATAAAATGATTGTAAAACATCCAATAATGATAATATAACAGCATGGAACAATCAAAAATTATAGATACGTTGGAGACGTATCAGCGCCCGTCTCGCGGCATCCACCATGGCCTCGCCGACCGCCTCGTTTGCCACGCCCACCACGCCCATCGCCACCACCGGGCCCACCAGCGGCTAGACGTTCCTCCAGCTTCTCTTCCTTTGCGCATTTGCTTTTACCTGGCAATTTTTCTACGTCTCTGAGCTGATCTTATGGGCGAGCGTGATGCTCGGATCCTCCGTAATATTCGCCGGCTCCATCCGATAGGTTCTCTGGCGGTTCCATGCATCAGCAGTAGAGGGAAGGAGAGGGTGGGAGAAAAGAGCGGGAATTGGGCGGTGAGCGGCGAGGAGTGGAAGAAGAGAGTGGGGGATTTTGGCGTGAAAATAGTGTGGGATGCTAGAAAAGCGCGGGATCGGTCTTCCTTTTGGGTGGGCCAGGGGGCGGAGAGTGACGTTTCGTGTGTCCAGACTCCCATAAACCTCCCCAATTTTGTCTCGGTTTGCGGGAGAAATCGCGTCCAGACCGCCCAGCGGACCGGTACAAGACTGCATTGGATGGCTTCTGTGGTCTGGACAACACGGTTAACGGTTGCGGGAGGTTTGCGGGTCGGCATTAGAGATATGCCCTTACTCAACGTGCCGAGCAGAATCGCTGGCACTAGGCAAAGGTAGGGGCAATAGCCATAGGGCTCGGGGTGCATGCTTTGTCTTTGACTCAAACATTGATAAGGTAGGGGCGATAGCCATAGGGCTCGGGGTGCAATAGCAATGAGCAATATCAAAAGGGATAAAATACAAAGAAGTAAAAGCTTTAATCTCTTGGAACATTATACCATTCAATAATAGGTCATAGCTTGATGAGTTAATGCCACGTGAGGGGCAACGCATCTATTTCCACCATGACTTGGCTGATGTCAATAGATTGAGCTTGGTGTATTGCCCGCACACATGCTTCAAATTTGGTACGTAAGACGTCATCCAATTTATGCGGGAGCACCTATCTCGACGTGCACATTGGTCGCATCCTATCAAACTATTTTGTTCCTAGAAAGTGGTTGTCGGGCTGTGCCATAGCCTCTTGCCATCGTGACCCCTTGGCTGGATGCCACGCTCCTGGATGTCTACCCGGTATTTGGACTTTCTGGTCTACCCGAATGGTCCCGAGTCGCCTGACTATTCTGAGTAGGAGTCTCCGGCTTTTATGGTCTAGTTGATGTACCATTGGGGTGTGGTCGGTCTTTCTATCCATCTGTCTGTTAGGTTATCCTGGCCGACCAAAGAAGGATATGGGCAATGGTCATCAGTGTCTGCTCTTGGTAACTTGATATGTCTCCAATGTATCTATAATTTTTGATGTATTGCCATGTTTACAATATTTTTACATGATTTTGGTATGATTTGATTAGAACTAACCCAGAATGACGCCGTTTTCAGCAGAACTACCGTGGTGTTGTTTTTGTGCAGAAATAAAAGTTCTCGAAATGCGCTGAAAATCAACAGAGATTTTTTTGGAAAATATAAAAAATAATGGAACGAAGAGTTACCCGAGGGGAGTCCTGTGGGCCCCATGAGGGTGGAGGGAGCCCTCCTAGGGCGCACCCCCTGCCTCATGGACTCTCCGTGGGCCCCCCTGACTTGTTCTCAATGGCAACCTCTCCTATAAATCCCCAAACCTCCAGAACATAACCTAGATCGGGAGTTCCGCCGCCGCAAGCCTCTGTAGCGACCAAAAACCAATCGGGACCCTGTTCCGGCACGCTGCAGGAGGGGGGATCCATCACCGCTGGCCATCTTCATCATACCGACGCTCTCCCTGACGAAGAGGGAGTATTTCACACTCGGGCCTGAGGGTATGTACAAGTAGCTATGTGTTTGATCTCTCTCTCTCTCGTGTTCTTGATATGGAACGATCTTGATGTACAGCGAGCTTTGCTACTATAGATCATATGATGTTTCTCCCCCTCTACCTTCTTGTAATGGATTGAGTTTTCCCTTTGAAGTTATCTTATCGTATTGAGTCTTTAAGGATTTGAGAACACTTGATGTATGTCTTGCATGGGATACCCGTGTTGACAATGGGGTATTCTATTGATTCACTTCATGTATGTTTTGGTGATCAACTTGCGGGTTCCGTGACCTTGGGAATCTATGCATAGGGGTTGGCGCACGTTTTCGTCTTGACTCTCTCGTAGAAACTTTGGGGCACTTTATGAAGTTCTTTGTGTTGGTTGAATAGATGTATCTGAGATTGTGTGATGCATATCGTATAATCATACCCGTGGACACTTGAGGTGACATTGGAGTATCTAGGTGACATTAAAGGTTTTGGTTGATTTGTGTCCTAAGGTGTTATTTTACAACGAACTCTAGGGCCGTTTGTGACACTTATAGGAATAGCCCAATGGATTGATCAGAAAGAATAACTTTGAGGTGGTTTCGTACCCTACAATAATCTTTTCATTTGTTCTCTGCTATTAGTGACTTTGGAGTGACTCTTTGTTGCACGTTGAGGGATTGTTATATGACCCAATTATGTTATTATTGTTGAGAGAACTTGCACTAGTGAAAGTATGAACCCTAGGCCTTGTTTCGAAGCATTGCAAAACCGTTTTTGCTCACTTTTAGTACTTGTTACCTTGCTATTTTTATAATTTCAGATTATAAAAACCTATATCTACCATCCATATTGCACTTGTATCACCATCTCTTCGCCGAACTAATGCACCTATACAATTGACCATTGTATTGGGTGTGTTGGGGACACAAGAGACTCTTTGTTATTTGGTTGCAGGGTTGTTTGAGAGAGACCATCTTCATCTATGCCTCCCAGGGATTGATAAACCTTAGGTCATCCACTTGAGGGAAATTTGCTATTGTCTTACAAACCTCTGCACTTGCAGGCCCAACAACGTCTACAAGAAGTAAAGTTGCGTAGTAGACATCAATCTCTTTTCTGGCACTGTTGCCGGGGAGGTGAGTGCTTGAAGGTATATCTTTAGATCTTTCAATTGAATCTTTTAGTTTCTTGTTTTATCTAGTTTAGTTTATAAAAGAAAACTACAAAAAAATTGGAATTAAGGGTGCCTCATATTCTTCATCTTTTTAATGTCTTTCATGAAAATGATGGAAAGGAAAATTGTGCCCAAGTACTAGAAGAAGAATGCATTAAAATGTTTGGCACTAGATCTTTGAATGATGAGCATGATTGCAATGTTGTTAGTATGAATTCCTTGAATGTCCATGATGCTAATGATATGCAAAGCCACAAGCTTGGGGATGCTATGTTTAATGAATATGATATTTTTAGTCCCCCAAGTTTTGATATGCAAATTTATTATGATGATAGCATGCCTCATATTTATGATGATTATATTGATGCAAGTGGGTTTGGAAGAGTGTCAAATTTAGGAAGTAATGATCCCACTATTTTGGAGGGTGTTGAATCTTATTGTGATAATTATGGAAGTGGATTTTGAGAGGTCATGACTTTATTTAGTAATGATTCCACTATCTTGGAAGAGGTTTCAATTGATTTTGATGAGAACAAAGTTGCTACTTATGACGATTATTGCGATGATACTTATGCTACAAAAAGTAGTGATGATTATATTTATAAAACTTGTCATGATTATGATTACCCTTTTTCTGAACATTACTCTTTTAATGTGGAAACAATTATAGTATTCGAGTTTCTTATGATACTCCCACTATTCCGAATGAGGAGAATTTCTCTTATGTGGAGAGTAATAAAATTTATATGCTTGGGGATCATGAAAATAATGGTTTATGTGATGGTTATATTGTTTAATTCATTCATGATTCCACTGAAAATTATTATGAGGGAGGAATATATGCTTGCAGGAATTGCAATAATATCAAGTTTCCTCTCTATGTGCTTAAAATCTTGAAGTTATGCTTGTTTTGCTTTCCTATGCTAGTTGATTCTTGTTTCCATAAGTTGTTTGCTCAAAAAATCCCTATGAATAGGAAGTGGTTTAGACTTAAATGTGCTAGTCATATGCTTCATGATGCTCCGATTATGTTTCAATTCTTATCTTTTCTGTGAGCATAGTTGAAATCATCATGCCTAGCTAAAAAGGCATTAAAGAAAAGCGCTTGTTGGGAGACAACCCAAGATTTACCCCTACTGTTTTTGTGTGCCAACATGATTAATATACTGTATTAATCATGTTTTATAGCTTTTGTTTCAATAAAGTGCCAAGTAGAACCTTTGGGAAGACTTTGGTGAAAGTTAATGCGATCTTGCTGTAAAAGACATCAACTTTGCGCTCACGAGAATAGCTGTCATTTTTTTTACAGAAGAGTGATTTTGAGTTGATTATTTTTGCAAAAGATTAATAGACAAATTCCTCACTTCCACCAAGTTATTTCATAATTTTTGGAGTTACATAAGTATTCGATAGTTACAGACTACTACAGACTATTCTGTTTTTGACAGATTATGTTTTCTATGTGTTGTTTGCTTATTTTGATGAATCTATGAGTAGTATCGGAGGGTATGAACCATAGAGAAGTTGGAATATGGTAGATATTAGACCAATATGAATTTATAATGAGTTCACGAGTTTATAAAAGTACCAAAAGTGGCGATTTATTTTCTTATACTGACGGAGCTTACGAGTTTTCTGTTGAGTTTTGTGTTGTGAAGTTTTCAAGTTTTGGGTAAGGATTCAATGGACTATGGAATAAGGAGTGGAAATAGCCTAAGCTTGTGGATGCCCAAGGCACCCCAAGGTAATATTCAAGGACAACCAAGAGCCTAAGCTTGGGGATGCCCCGGATGGCATCCCCTCTTTCGTCTTCGTTCATCGGTAACCTTACTTGGAGCTATATTTTTATTCACCACATGATATGTGTTTTGCTTGGAGAGTCATTTTATTTTATTTTGTTTTGCTTGATGTATGAATAATATCCCAAGATCTGAAATTGTTAAATGTTAGAGTCTTCACATAGTCACATAATTGTTCGACTACTCATTGATCTTCACTTATATCTTTTGGAGTAGTTTTGTCATTTGTTCTACTGCTTCACTTATATCTTGTGGAGCATGACGGTGGTTTTATTTTGAAGAAATAGATGAAATCTCACGCTTCACTTATATTATTTTGAGAGTCTTTTAGAACAGCATTGTAATTTGCTTTGGTTATGAATTTAGTCCTAATATGATAGGCATCCAAGAGGGATATAATAAAAACTTTCATATAAAGTGCATTGAATACTATGAGAAGTTTGATTCTTTATGATTGTTTTGAGATATGAAGATGGTGATATTAGATTCATGCTAGTGGAGTAGTGGTGGATTTGAGAGATACTTGTGTTAAAGTTTCTTATTCCCGTAGCATGCACGTATGGTGAACCGTTATGTGATGAAGTTGGAGCATGATTTATTTTTTGATTGTCTTCCTTATGTGTGGAGGTCGGGATCGCGCGATGGTTAACTCCTACCAACCCTTCCCCTATGAGCATGTGCATAGTACTTTGTTTCGATGACTAATAGATTTTTGCAATAAGTATGTGAGTTCTTTATGGCTAATGTTGAGTCCATGGATTATACGCACTCTCACCCTTCCACCATTGCTAGCCTTTCTAGTATCATGCAATTTTCGCCCGTACCATTCACCCACCATTTACCTTCCTCATAACAACCATCATACCTACCTATTATGGCATTTCCATAGCCATTCCGAGATATATTGCCATGCAACTTTCCACCGTTCCTTTTATTATGACACGCTCCATCATTGTCATGTTGCTTTGCATTATCATGTAGTTGACATCGTATTTGTGGCAAAGCCACCATTCACAATTCTTTCATACATGTCACTCTTGATTCATTGCACATCCTGGTACACCGCCGGAGGCATTAATATAGAGTCATATTTTGTTCTAAGTGTCGAATTGTAATTCTTGAGTTGTAAGTAAATAAAAGTGGGATGATCTTCATTATTAGAGCATTGTCCCAGTGAGGAAAGGATGATGGAGACTATGATTCCCCCACAAGTCAGGATGAGACTCCAGACGAAAAATAATAAAAAAAAATATAAAAATAGGCCAAAAAAATGAGAAAGGCCCAAATAAAAAAATTAAAAAAATGAGAGAAAAAGAGAGAAGGGGCAATGTTACTATCCTTTTACCACACTTGTGCTTCAAAGTAGCACCATGATCTTCATGATAGAGAGTCTCCTATGTTGTCACTTTCATATACTAGTGAGAATTTTTCATTATAGAACTTGGCATGTATATTCCAACGATGGGCTTCCTCAAAGTGCCCTAGGTCTTCGTGAGCAAGCAAGTTGGATGCACACCCACTTAGTTTTTTTTGAGCTTTCATACACTTATAGCTCTAGTGCATCCGTTGCATGGCAATCCCTACTCACTCACATTGATATCTATTGATGGGAATCTCCATAGCTCGTTGATACGCCTAGTTGATGTGAGACTATCTTCTCCTTTTTGTCTTCTCCACAACCACCATTCTATTCCACCTATAATGCTATGTCCATGGCTCACACTCATGTATTGCGTGAAAGTTGAAAAAGTTTGAGAATACTAACGTATGAAACAATTGCTTGGCTGAAACTGGGGTTGTGCATGATTTAAATGTTTTGTGTGATGAAGATAGAACAAAGCCAGACTATATGATTTTTTAGGGATAGCTTTCTTTGGCCATGTTATTTTGAGAAGACATGATTGCTTTATTAGTATGCTTGAAGTATTATTGTTTTTATGTCAATATTAAACTTTTGTTTTGAATCTTATGGATATGAATATTCTTGCCACAATAGAGAAGGTTACATTTACATTGATAAATATGTTAGGTAGCATTATACATCAAAAATTTTGTTTTTATCATTTACCTACTCGAGGACGAGCAGGAATGAAGCTTGGGGATGCTGATACGTCTCCAACATATCTATAATTTGATGTATTCATGTCATGTTTACAATATTTTTACATGATTTTGGTATGATTTGATTAGAACTAACCCGGACTAACGCTGTTTTCAGCAGAACTACCGTGGTGTTGTTTTTGTGCAGAAATAAAAGTTCTCAGAATGCGCTGAAAATCAATGGAGATTTTTTTCAAAAATATAAAAATACTGGAACGAATAGTTACCGGAGGGGAGTCCCATGGGCCCCACGAGGGTGGAGGGCGCGCCCCTGCCTTGTGGACTCTCCATGGGCCCCCTGACTTATTCTCGACTCCAACCTCTCCTATAAATCCCCAACCTCCAGATCATAACCTAGATCGGAAGTTTCACCGCCGCAAGCCTTTGTAGCCACCAAAAACCAATTGGGACCCTGTTCCGGCACCCTGCCGGAGGGGGGATCCATCACCGGTGGCCATCTTCATCATCCCAGCGCTCTCCATGACGACGAGGGAGTAGTTCACCCTTGGGGCTGAGGGTATGTACTAGTAGCTATGTGTTTGATCTCTCTCTCGTGTTCTTTATGTATCGCGAGCTTTGCTACTATAGTCGGATCTTATGATGTTTCTCCCCCTCTACCTTCTTGTAGTGGATTGAGATTTCCCTTTGAAGTTATCTTATTGGGTTGAGTCTTTAAGGATTTGAGAACACTTGATGTATGTCTTGCGTGGGATACCCGTGGTGACAATGGGGTATTCTATTGATTCACTTGATGTATGTATTGGTGATCAACTTGCGGGTCCCGTGACCTTGGGAATCTATGCATAGGGGTTGACACACGTTTTCGTCTTGACTCTCCGGTAGAAACTTTGGGGCACTTTATGAAGTTCTTTGTGTTGGTTTGAATAGATGAATCTGAGATTGTGTGATGCATATCGTATAATTATACTCATGGATACTTGAGGTGACATTGGAGTATCTTGGTGACATTAGGGTTTTAGTTGATTTGTGTCTTAAGGTGTTATTTTACTACGAACTCTAGGGCTGTTTGTGACACTTATAGAAATAGCCCAATGGATTGATCGGAAAGAATAACTTTGAGGTGGTTTCGTACCCTACAATAATCTTTTCGTTTGTTCTCCGCTATTAGTGACTTTGGAGTGACTCTTTGTTGCATGTTGAGGGATTGTTATATGATCCAATTATGTTATTATTGTTGAGAGAACTTGCACTAGTGAAAGTATGAACCCTAGGCCTTGTTTCGAAGCATTGCAATACCGTTTTCGCTCACTTTTATTACTTGTTACGTTGCTGTTTTTATAGTTTCAGATTATAAAAACCTATATCTACCATCCATATTGCACTTGTATCACCATCTCTTCACCGAACTAGTGCACCTATACAATTTACCATTGTATTGGGTGTGTTGGGGACACAAGAGACTCTTTGTTATTTGGTTGCAGTGTTGTTTGGGAGAGACCATCTTCATCCTATGCCTCCCACGGATTGATAAACCTTAGGCCATCCACTTGAGGGAAATTTGCTACTGTCCTACAAACCTCTGCACTTGGAGGCCCAACGACGTCTACAAGAAGAAGGTTGCATAGTAGACATCATAACTATACAAGGTAGATACAAAAGTAATGTGAACATAATCACATGTAGACCATTCATGAGAATCATCCTTCAAATACTTCACCTAAATTTTTTGTTACATTAGTTGCTTCACTTCTCAGCAGTAGTAGGGTCTTTGCGCTGATGACTGCAGTTGGTCTCTTCAAATAGTTCCCTTAACTTCCATTTTATGCTTTAAATAGTTCACTTAAATTTCACTTTATGTTTCAAATAGTTCACTTAACTTCCGTGCTGTAGTTGGTGTGCCAATTGCGCAACGGGTCATCTAGTCATCAGAGAAGGACCATTAGGTAGTGTCATGGACTGCACTTCTTTACTTTGAAAACATCCAACACAAATGTTTCTCCCTACCAAAGAACCATCTTTTTAAAAAATCACCTAGGATGGGGTGGGGGAGGATCCCCACATGAAGGCATTTCTCGAAGGGCCAAAGGGCAAGTTTTACATGAGGGCGCTACAGTGCAAGGTGAGGTAGACACATAGTGCTAGCAAGACATAACGGCCACCTTTTTTAGAAGTGTTCTTAAACCGTAAAATCCACAAGGTGAAATCCTAGATAATGTTCTTGAGAGTACATACAAAACTCCCTCATTAGCAGCGTTCGAGAGTGCCTTCTAGCAACGTTCGGTCGGAGTGCTGCTACTACCACGCTACTGGTAACAGGTTACTTGCAGCATTCGCACTGAACACTGCTAATATGTGCTTGCTAGCTATGTGTCGCTCGAATGTTGCTAATAGGCATGACATCAACAACGTTTGAGCTTGAAGGCCGCTAAGTTGATCACCTCTAGTAGCGTTTGAACTCCCAGGAAAACGCTGCTAATTGTAAGCACAAGTTATGTAGCAAAATTTGCTATGGCTGCATTTGGTTATTAATTGGGGCAATGCAAGCAAATAAGAATCATAATAATGAAGTTTAACGACTTCAAACAATAAATAGAAGTACTTGCAAACGTCAACTTGAACTAAATAAATGTTGTTACTTGTAATTAACAACACAATTTTGATCCAAACAACGTTTTGAAAACAAAATACTTAGTATGATTAGCGCAATACGATAGATGGTACGTAGAAAGTACTACAAATCACACAAAAGCACATAATGGTGGTCTACAAGACACACAGGGTGATGTATCACTCTCACATAAGTAACCCAATTAGTAATCATCCCAACAAAGAGTGGAGGAGAGTATTTATAAGTAGCATTTCTGTCACACACAAGTCATCGTTCTTATGTGAAGTAACTACTTGTGATCTACAAACACTTTTACTGTCCCAAGAGCCAAATAACCCAGACTAGTAAATAAGATAGGTTTGCGGTGGGAGAAATAATAAAACTTAAAAATAAAGTGTTGGTGCAATGATAGGGCCCTTATGTTCTGGAGTTTGTTGACATAAATAGTAAGGGACTTATGTGTTTGCTAGTGCACAGAGAGTAACAGGTCCCTGAGATACCGTGAAGTTTGATGAAAACAACGAAGATAATCTCCCTGCATTGCAGCGAAGGTTATCACCGAAGATGATGTTAACAAGAGTGACCCCTACAAATTGCTAAAGTGAAGCAGTTGGTTCGGTGTTTGTCCGAAGAAAAATGACTGTGTCCGAGGAGAATGAAGATGAAGCATTTGTTTTGTTCTTCTTCTTCTTCTTTCTGTTGAGTCATAGGACCACCATACTATTAAGAGGGGTTTCGCATTCGAAACTTTGATTCTCTGATGCTAAATCCAAATCCTATGACAGTTGTGAGAGAAATATCTTTGTGTTCCGAGCAAATACTTGCCAGCAAGAGACTGTGATCTTGTTCGCTGCAAGAGATTTGTCTCAAACTGAGGAGTTAGCATTACTTGTTCCTCAAGTAATGTTACCATTGCTTTGAAATCCGACTGTTGTGAACATGTTGGTTGGCCATTGGCTGGACCACGTGTCCAGAATGGCCATTTCCCATCTGGGAAGGATGCAGCTATAAATAGCCACCCCGCACCAGCGTTGTCCGGTGTCTGCTTCATTTGATTCTGAGAAGATTGTTGAGCAACCAACTCTCTAAGCGATTTGAGTTTAAAATCCACCGAGAGAAAAACCCTTAGAGTAGTCTAAGTCTAGTACGCTCTGCCTATTACTCTTTAGAGTTTCAAACTCTCTAGATGGTTAGGTGTCAATTTCTTCAAAGACCAAGAGTGATTGTGGTTCTCGAAGAAGAAGTCTGTAAAGGTTCGGAGATCGCCTTCAAGTATCTACCACGAGTAATCGGCATCGGTTGATTAATCGATTGTCGAGGAGAATAGGGTGAAGAGAGTTTATCTTCTATGTTAAGTCACAACCCCTCCAACCAGACGTAGTCCTTGTGCTGAAGGACGAACTGGTTGAACAAATTCCCTGTCGCCATCGAGCACCACTTGTTATCTCTGTTACTCATGTTTCCATTCGATATGATTTCTATCATGTGATTTGTTTCTATGCATGTTTAGTTTCCATTTGGTACTCAGTTCTAGCTCATTGTAGTTTGGTTTTCTTTCATTTCCGCTACTGGGTTATGAGAGTTTTGATTTTTCCAAAGAAAATTTAAAAATCCCATTCACCCACCTCTGGTAGACATACTTCATTCCTACAATTGGTATCAAAGCAAGGTACTCCTTAACTCTACTCATTTTGGTATAACAACCTTGGAGTTTAAGTATGTCTTCAGTGAACTACAAATTGCATATCAAGATTCCCATATTCGATGGGACTGACTACCCCTTCTGGAAGGAGAAGATGAAGATCCGTCTCCAAGCAATAGATGATGATATGTGGAATGTGGTGTAGTTCAGGCTCACAATTGTTGTACCTCAAGCCCCAACTGACAAAGAGAAGAAGCTCATTCAGCTGGATGCTCAAGCCAAAGATGAGATTGGTGGCCATCTCAATCGTGCGCAATTTCTTCGTTATCGCCAATGTGAAACTGCGAAGGAATTGTGGGATGTCCTCGAGAAGATAAATGAAGATGTATCATCTTAGAAAGAAGCTCGAGTTGATACTCTTCAAGCCAAATTTAATCGATTCAAGTGCATTGGAAATGAAAGCTATCAGCAAGCCTTCGATCACCTGAGTGACATAGCAAATGAGCTTCAAGGTCTCGGCGCCAAAGACATCACTGACCATGAAGTTGTGAAGAAACTAGTTCGATCTCTTGACAGTTCTTTCAACACACTTGTTCTGATGATACGTGAATGAGCTGCTTTCAAAAACCTTGACTCTGTTGATACATGGAAAGACTGAACACCCACGAGGAACAGGAAGAAAGGAAAAGAGATCTTATGCTCAAGTCAACGCAAAAATCATGCTCTCAAGGCTGTGGCTGATTCCTCCTCCGATGGAAATGCCATAGAAGATTCAGATGACCCAGAAAGACTCAGCAAAGATCTCGCACTGATCACAAAAAGATTCCAACGCTATCACAAGAAGAGCCAGTTCCAGAAAAGAAGTTCAAGCAACTCTGGGGGCTGTAATTCTTCATCAAAACCTGCTGAAGAATATGCATGCTTCAAGTGCAAAAAGCCTAGACACTTAATTTCGGACTGTCCTCTCTAGGAAGCATAAATCCATGCTAGTGGAAGATATGATTCTGGAAACTATCAAGGTAAAAGCAAGAACAAGAACTACGACTCCGATGATGAGAAGAAAATGAAGAAATTCTTTAAGAAGAAGGACAACTCCAATTCAAAATCTTCATCAAGATCTTCATCAAGGAACCCTTCCAAGTCCTCCTGCAACCGCAAGAATAACTGTCGCAAGGCCAAGGCATACATCGGCAAGGAAATGGATTCCAATGAAGAAGAACCGTCAGAATCTAAAGAAGAAGAAGAATCCGATTGTTGGCATGCGAAATCGCCGCGCAACACCAAGATATTTGTCATGTTTTCGTGATGACGAATGATTTCTTTACAAGCAAAGCAACAACGATTTCCTCACTTTTGTGGAGAAGAACCAGCTGCTTTTCAGCACAAAATGGCAAAGATCACAAAACCCTAGGGCTTCTAGGGCTCGGCAGGAAGTAACAATGAAAATAGACGTACGTAAAAATAGATTTTGTATCGATAGATCGATTGTTATTTTTGCTCAATCATCCATGGCCTATTTACTAAGGCACGCGGGACTTGGCGTATATAGAAGGACTTGTCGTACAAGTGTAGAACTCCAAAATTAAACCGATCAGGATCTGATTCGGTTACCATGTATACCACTCCTTGCCTTATATGAATATATAAAATATTCCGGCCATGTTGCAATCACAGCCCAAGTTATACGCATACATACAAATACCTTTGAGCCTACAAGGAAAATAATAAAATATTATGTCAACATCGCAAATCAACCTGGATAATAGCCATCAGCACTAACCATACTTCTTCACGATTCACTTGTCGGCATTCCGGTTGCGACAACACGGAACCGAGGAATGAATAATGATGGCGAGAAGTATCACTACATCAAGAATTCATAAGGAAGGTGCAATTCTCATGACATTCCTGGCATAAAGTGGGTAATACTTCAGAGTAGAATAGAACAAAAGCTGGATTGGCAATTTGATCTGTGAAGTACAACTACTTTGACCCAATCCTGGATATGGATGAGGTACTGAAGTTTGTTTCTCCTAGACATTCCGGAATAGAGTGGCTTGACGAACCACAAGAATAATGGGCATCGACGAATGAATGCACGCATACTCTTGACTATCAATTGATAAGCGAAGGTCGGAAAACAACTAAAGAGTGACAACTCAAAAGAACATGCGATTTTCTGAGTTGTGGATGCATAGATTAGTATGTCGACCAATGTTCAACATGTTTCTTCTGGATAACCCATGCAGAAATGTAGGACTGGCAGATTCACATCATTGGATGGAGAACCCACCAGGAGTACTCTTGTTGTGATCTTTTCGTTCAGAAGAGCTTCTGCCAAGGATGGTTCATGGTATTCGGAAGAACGATGTACCACGGACCTTGAGGGCTATCGCAAAGGTTACTAATATCCTAAAGGAACTAGCAAACACTATCAACACAAAGTAGGTAGGGTGAATCTCGGGTTCAAAGACCAAGGAGTAGAATGCCTACTAACTAAGTGGCATCACAGGATGCTTTCGGGAATGATGGCCAGAGTCATCACACTGGAAACACAGAAAATGGCTAGATAACTAGATGACCCCCTAAGACACCTAGGGTCATAATAATAACTCCAACATATATGTCAAGGCAATAGAGTACCTCAACTCACTGATTAGTGTGGTTAATCTGGCCCAAAGGAACTTCAGAACGGTAAGAGGGATTTGCAAATGCATCAGATTACTTAGAAACCTGGGATGACTCGGACAACATAACAACTGTAAATGCTCAAGATGATTTGAGACATCCTGCAAAATGGTGGCATAACCACTCGATCATCATAGTATCAGGAATCTGAGGCTAGCTATGATTACATGGAAGTAGTAGGAACCAATTTGAATCTTCGAACCATCAATCCTATAAGTCTACGGATTAGTAACACGTGATCCTAATAGAATGAAGAGAAAGCCTAGTTTCTTAACCCTGTAGGAAGATTGGATGACTCGGATCAGAAGGGCATGAGGTAAAGGAGTAAAAAGAGCCTTACGTTCCATCCCACAATCAATTCCCTTATATAACTAAAGAATTTCTAGACTCAACTTCGACCAGTTTGGCTTGGTAATCCTACAGGCAGTCAGACTCTGATACCAACGTTGTCAGGACCCTGATTCCATGCCACACCGATCTAGCATGTAACACCTCATATCACTTTGCGGCCTCACGCACGATATTCCCACGGGTGTCGCCTTACCATGCTCGGGACCGTTTGCGCCTTTTGGAACACGTATATGATAGTGTTGCTAGAATCCATATGACAAAGAACCCGGGCTGACATGGCTAGTCGTAAACCCAAAGTGGCACAAACTTACAGGGACAGGCATACATTACCCAACAACAAACGTGTCGGTCATCAGCGAATGAATCCGGGCTATAGCAACTGGGCTAATAGGACTCCGGAGAATCCAGGCTGTAGCAGGCTAACAGGACTCCGGTAGACTCCACGTGACATTTCCCTGAAGGGACAGACATAGGAACGAATAAGGACACATGCCGACCAGCCTAAGTGTTTTGGAGCAGTAGCAAGCTACCAGGGCTCAGTGGAAGCACTAGGAGACATTTCCCGGTAACAGAGGCTACCAAGGATAAACAACTAGATAGTCAGATCCCACACATATCAAGCATTTCAATAACATACACACAATATGCTCGATATATGCAAATACAACATGGCATCACAACAAGACTCTACAACTCAAGTATTTTATTCAATAGGCTCCGAGGAGCGAGATATTACAAACATGGGTCTCATGACCTAACATTCAGAGCATAAAAGTCAAAGCACAAGAGGAAGCTTAACATGTCTGAGTATAGAAATCTACAAATGAAAAAGGGCTGAGAAGCCGGTCTATCTACCAGATCCTGCCGAGGGCACAAGATCGTAGCTGAGGTAACAAGCTAAACGTCGAAGTCCACGCGGAACTACTAGTGAGACTGAGTCTCTCTACAAAAAACATAAAATAGGCAAACGTGAGTAGAAATGTATCTAGCAAGACTTATATCAGAACTAACTACATATGCATCATTATCAACCAAAGGGGGTGGTGGAGATTAACTGCAGCAAGCCAGCTTTGACTCGGTGGCTATCCTGATCTACAACTGCAAGTAACTCTTGAAGTGGCGCACACGAGTCCACATATTCACCATATCAATACTCCACTATGAATCCGCTCCCGTCTCCCTATGAGAACGACATCCATAGCACTCACGCTTATCTTGCGTATTTTAAGGTATCCACTTTCACTTGTCTATGAATTGTATAGGCAACCCAGAGGTCCTTTACCGCGGACGCGGCTACTCGAATAGATCATATTAACCCTGCAGGGGTGTACTTCTTCACACACGCTCTCGCCACTTATCGCCATGTAAACATCATGTATCTCGGCAACCTTCAAGCGGAAGCCTGGCGAGGGTGTCGGCCACGACCTGACTAATCACACAAGACTCTAGTCCAGGTTTATCGCCTATTCGGGTTCCATCCGCAAGGAGATCCGGCCGGGGTGTCGCTCGCGGCCCCAAACGATGTGTATAGGGTTCCAAGCCCACCAAATGGGTGACGCTTGGCATACCCGGCCATGGTGCCTAGTCTGACCTAAGCCCACCTATACCGGGTGCCACTTGGTAGACTACTAACACAACCTACAAACACCAGAAACTAGTTGCAACTCCTGGACAGAGATCAGGCTGATTAATAAGTCGAGACGGGTCGAGTTACCCGAACCCAATGTGTGGTAGTAAATGTTCATGGATCACAAACATAGAACTCAGTTCCTGAGGATGGCTTCAATGAGACAACCCACCATGTACTCCTACATGGCCTCTCACTGCTACCTTTACCAAATCGTTTTCACACACTTAGCTCACACACAGTAGGACACGTTCATCACCATTCCAATTCATCCCCGATGAATCAGACCTGACTCAACTCTAAGCAGTAGTAGGCATGACAAACAAGCATAAATGAGTAGGCACATCAAGGCTCAAACAACTCCTACTCATGCTAGTGGGTTTCATCTATTTACTGTGGCAATGATAGGTCATGTAGAGAAAAGGGGTTCAACTACCACATCATGTAACAGTTGAATCATTGTTGTCCTAATGCAGTAAAAGAGAGCAGGAGCGAGAGAGTGGGATTGTATCAGAATGAACAAGGGGGTTTTGCTTGCCTGGCACTTCTGAAGATAGTATAATTCTTCATTGGTGTCATCGAACTCATCATCGGAACATCGTCTACTGAGAGGGGACAAATACCGACAAACAAGGAAGAACACAATCAATGCAATGCATAATATGATGCATGATCCTAACATGTTAATATGCTGTCATTTGGGCTAATGCAACTAGCAATAGGTTAAATGAAGCTGGTTTGAATCCAAGATTCAAATTCAAACTCCATATGTGGATATCCAAATGCCATTCATATGATTTGTACTAAATAGCAGCTATAGGTTGTTCTAACTTTTGGAGATATGCCCTAGAGGCAATCATGTATGATGATATTTCCTATGTGTTTATGAATAAAGATAGTCCTTGGACATTATCAATCATGTGTATCAGCAAGTACGTGACTTGTTTGTGGGACTATGCATTGTATGATGACTGTCCTAAAAGGTCCCTAGTCGAAAGGGCTGTGTGGACGCGCAGCCGACTAGACTATCATATGACACGGTCGATGGCTCGGTCTCACTAGCCATGGAGCATTGGATGCTAACCGGATAATATGGAGTTGGAAAGGTCTGGTCGGATTCGACGTAGTCAGATCCGAGTCGAGATAAGGTCCGAGTCGGACAGACCCAACTATGAGATGCAGCGATATGTCATCTGTGAGTCTCTAGTACAACATATGTTCTATGTCCTAAGACCTGAGCTGACGCATGTACTCGGGATGGTGACAGACCTGCTTTGGGCCGACCAAATGCTAGTCCGTGACTAGGTAGTTACAAAGGTAGGTTTCGGGTTTGTCCAGTCCCATGCTGCGAGACATGGTTGAGCAAGATGGGATTTGCCCCTCCTACCAGGAGAGATATACTCTAGGCCCCTCGTGTGATCCGACCAGAATAATCATGGCCATGCGACAGGGATTATGAGATAATCCGGTTTGTGGTCGGTATCACTAGAACGAGAAAGAGGTCAGGCTAGCACAAGGATGACAGTCTCGCCTTGAGCCCGACAACATATATCGTGAGGCAAACGGAACAGAAGTGTGACACGTTGTACAGGTTCGCCTAACCAGCTTCATAGTCTGCTTGGTGGTCGGCACGCCTTGCTAGAGGCTGCTACCGACCGTGTAGGTCGGAGGTGATCCAAACTGCGACCAAGCTGACTTGAACCTAAGGGGTCGCACGCTTAAGGGAAGGAACCTATGAGGTCGGATCCGAGGACACTGATCGTATGTGATCCGAGCTGTATTCAGATTGTGGCCGAGTAGACATGTGGGCTTTAGGGTCCGTGCGAGGCCCAAGTGTTGAGCCCGTGACGGACGCCTATATAAAGTGGAGGTGTGGCACACTCATGCAGTTGATCGCTTCGGTGCTGTCACTAGGGTTTGCATGTGTTGTGAATAGACACCTCCACTCGCCGCCGACTGGGTGGTCGGACCTAGCAGTCTGCCGCATGGTGTTCCTCATGCACGCGCGGATACTGTTAGAGGCGGCGCACTTGCGCCGCTCTAGCGAACTTGTACGTGGGATCGGACAACCGGTTGTTCGAGGGATCTCGGACGAGGAGGAGATGATCCACACGGACGCGCTGCCCCAACTCTTCTTCCGCTGCATGGCACTGCGCGTCTAGTGGTAACAAACTGTGATCCATCTCCTACAGCATGTTCTTGGTTATTCTGCGCGTAGGAAATTTTAATTTGCAGTCGACGCACCCAACCATAGATCCCAACACTAACATGCATGAAAATGGTATAGATGGATAGATTGGATTTTTCTGATCATTTTTCATATAAAAATCTTTTCATTCTGAGTTGTAGATTATTTTCTATGATTTATCGAAGTTTAACCCTTTTTCTGGATTTTCTAAATAATTAGAATTAAACTAACTCTAGAAAAGGATTTACTGCATCAGCACGATGTCAGCATGACACCAGCTAGTCAACGGGCCAGTCCAGGTCAAACTAACCAGTGGGTCCCGTGTGTCAGTGACCAACTAAACTAACTAAACTTAGTTAGCACTAACCTAGGTTAAACTAATTAAGTTTAAACCTAAACTAGGTTAATTAGCCGGGCAGGGCCCGCATGTCAATGACCCAGGGGAGTCAAACCCCAGGTCAAACAAGGCCAAATTACCGGCGGCTCGACACCGGCGACGACAGGCGCGGCGGAGGGGCTCGGAAACGAGCCACAGGGCATCGTTTTGGCCATGGTTTGTTGTGTTCGAACGCACGCAGTGGTGCGCATCGAGTGGTGGCGGTGGTAGGTGCTGGGGTGGCCAGAAAAGTGGCTGGCGACGAGGTTTGGCGGCGGCAGCAGCTCGGGCATTCTTGAGGTGGCGCTACAGAGCATGGGAGGAGGCGTTGTGGGTGTCTACGGGCTCATGAGATCGTGCTGAGCACGATGGTGGGATCGGGAACGAGCTGGGTGGCTGTGGCCACGGCGGTGAGAAGCTTGGCAGCGGTGCGCGTTAGTCTCCGGTGAAACGGCGGCTATGACGTGGAAACAAGGCGCAGAAGAGGGGGGTTTGGGGGAGGAGCTCACGGAGTGGTCGATGAGCTGGTCAGCTAGCTCGGGGAAGGCCGGAGCTGAGGAGGGTGGCAAAGACGATCTAGGATGCCCGAGGTTGAAGACGAGGGTGGTGCAGGCGCTGTGGTGCGTCTCTGGTTGGGTGGGGCGTTGAGGGGGAAGACGGAGCTGAGGCGGTTCTCTTGGACACGCTGGGTGGACTAGGGAGGGTCGGTGGCCATGGCTACGGTGAATGCCGGCGGCAAGCTCCACTCGGTGGGAGAGAGAGAGCCAGAGGAGGGGGGAAGGCATGGGAGAGAGTGAGAGAGCATCGAGGGGGCCGCGTGGCGTCTCCAGGGGATCGAGGAAGCGGGCAGGGAGGTAGGAGGAGGTAGAAGCAGGAGGTGGCCGCGAGTGCGCGCGCAGGTGACACGCCGGCTTCCTTCTGGCGCAAGGAGGAGGGCGACTGGCACTATGGGCCAGTGGGCCGCACAGTGTTGGGCCAGCTGGGGCGCCAGATGGGCTACAGGTAAGCCAGGTGAATTCCTCTCTCTCTTTTGTTTCTGTTTTTTTTTCTATTTTGTTATACAGTTTTGAGCTTTATTAAAATGCCACAGCATTTCCAAAAATCATGAAACTGCTCCATGTCATTGTTTGGAATATCTCCAACATCAAACTTTTCAGTTTGTGATTATTTGAGCATTTAAAACATTATTTAGCATTTAAATGCCCAAATGCAAATACTATATGATTTAATTCAAAAATCCAGGAAGGCCTAGAAAAATGTGCACCATTTTTGGGAGAGGTTCTAGACCAATTCAAAAATGATGAACTTTCGTGAAGGGCATTTTGGGTTCATTGAAATGTTTTTCAGTTGAACCTGGTATTTTCAGGGGGGTGCTAGGGTTTGTTGATCCCTATTTTAGGTTTAAGAGAAATTTAAACATGATGCAACACAAGACTAGCTAACCCAGAGCAGACCAGAAATAGGGATGTGACACTATTCTAGACTGATCAAAATCCAAGCATTTTAAAAATAACTCATCTGTTGTTCGGCGATACAACTCGTCGTTAAACAAAGTATATTTTAAAGCTTGTCGCCGAATTTTCTTATCTCATATTTGACTTGGATCCTTTAAATGATTAACTAGGGGAACTCTCCAATCACTTAGTTCTAAATTATTTGTTAATTCGGTCGTTTGTGACCCATGCACCGAATCAGTAGTACATTGTACAACTAATTGTTCAACTGTCCTAGGCCCAAGTGCACCTCGTGGCAAAGTATCCATCATTATAGACTCAGCATGCATTGACTTGTCTAATATAAAAAACATTTCTTTACTAATGTGATAACCGGATGCTTTCCATGCTAAACAATTAGCTCTAGAATTCTCTTCTCTAGGTATATGATGGATGGTGAATGTATCTAGAGACTTAATTATGTCTAAACATCGGTCCAAATAACTATTTAATAACCCATCAAAACATTGAAATTCGCCTTTAATTTTTTGTACTACCAGAAGCAAATCCCCAAAAGCATCTACATCCTTTACACCCATATGAATTAAAGTTTGTGATCCAAACAATAAAGCTTCACACTCAGCTTGGTTATTAGTGCAAGGATATTCCAGATGGACCAATGTATCAGAAACAACATTATTAGGTGAAACTAAAACATTATCAACACCTTGCCCATCCCTACAAATCGATCCATCAAAATAAAGCTTCCATGGACACACACTAACATAATTAATATTTTCATCATCTTTAATCCTATGATCAACAATGAAATTGGCGATAACTTGACCCTTAATAGCATGCAACGATTCATATGTTAAATCATATTCTATTAACGCGTAAGCCCACTTTCCAATCCTACCACTAAGAATCGGTTGTTGCAACATATACTTAACAACGTCGGCCTGGCAAGCTACTACACACGTACTAGAAACACGATAAGGCCGAAATTTGGTACATTCATAGTATAAAGATAAGCATAATTTTTCAATAAAAACGTACCAACTTTCGGCGTCGAGCAAACGACGGCTTAAGTATGCAATGGTGTATTCTTTCCCACTGACCTCTTGTGCCAACACCGCACCAATCACCCTATCTTCTGCAGCAATGTACAGCCTGAACGGGGAACCGGTCTTGGGTGCCCGCAGTATTGGAGGATTCGACAAGCATCACTTTGTATAATTAAAAGCATCTCGTTGCTCTGCCCCCCAAGTAAATTAGGCTTCATTCTTTAGCCGAAGTAGAGGAACAAATGATTCAATTTTCCTGCAAGGTTAGATATGAATCGTCTCAATTAATTAATTTTTCTTAACAACTTTTGCACATCCCTTTACACGTGGGTTCCTCCAATTTTCTAATTGCCTCCACTTTCTTAGGGTCAATCTCTACGCCATTTTCATGAATTATGAAGCCTAAAAACCTACCAGCCGACACATCAAAAGAACACTTCAGTGGATTCATTTTTAATCCATACCGACACATCCTTTCAAAATCTAATCTTAAATCAGCTAAATGATGATCAAACCCATCCGATTTAACAACTATGTCATCAATATATATTTATAGTACAATGCCTAGAAGATCATGAAAAATTAAATTCATAGCTCGCTAGTATGTAGCACCGGCATTTTCAACCCAAATGTCATAATGACCGACTCGAATAAACCAACAAAACCTGGGTAACGAAAAGTAGTCTTAGACATATCTTGTTCGGCCATAAATATTTGATTGTAACCTGCATTACCATCTAAAAAGCTAATTACTTTATGTGCTGATGCATCATTAGTAAGCATGTCGGCTATAGGCATAGGATATTCATCTTTCAGAGTAGCCTTATTCAAATCTCTAAAATCAACACAGATTCTAATATTACCTGTATTTTTCTTTTCCACAGGCACAATATTAGAAACCCAATCCGCATATCTACACGGCCGAATAAACTTAGCTTTTAACAACTGATCAACTTCTTCTTTGATGTGGTCATACAAGTTAGGATTGAAACTTCTACGATGTTGTTTATGCGGCCTAAAACTAGATTTAATAGGTAATCTATGTTCTACTAAATCTCTACTCAAACCGTGCATCTCGGTATAAGTCCAAGCAAAGCAATCAACGGATTTTTAAGTAATAAACATACCTTACTTTTCTGATCGACTTTCAAGCTATGTAGGCCTCGAAATACTTCCATCACCAATATCAATTTCTTCAAGTGGTTCGGCCGATGCGAATCCCTGTCCAAGCTTTTCCATGTTGTCAAAATATTCAGTAGTTTCATGCATATCGTTCTTTCCGGAATGATACTCCTCTGTGCGTCTTTGCAGCCACTTAATATTGTCATCTTTATTCATCATTTATATGGATAAATCATTAAGCCGAGCTACATTAGCTGGCTGTGCATTTATAGGTACAAAACCATCTCTACCAATACTGATATAATCATAGTCAGATAAATTCCTACCAGTCAAACATCGCATCTCACCGTCTTACCAATCAACCGACGCGTCCGTCAAAGCAATGCATGAAGAATTATCAGCCTCAATCACCTCCATATCATCATTAACCAACTGAATTAAGCACTGATGTAAGGTAGAAGGGTGCAACAATTTGCATGAATCCAGTCGCGTCCCAACAGAATATTATACCGGCCTTTGACATAAATAACAAAAAATGCAGTTGGCAACGTTTTGCTTCCGACTGTGAGCTCCATAGAAATAACACCCTTAGCCTCAGACAATTCCCCTGAGAACCCACTAAGTCCCATATTAGTCTTCATTAACTCGCTCTCTTTCGGTTCAGTTTAGAAAATACCGAAAAGGGCATAATGTTAACGCATGCACCGCCATCAACAAGCATGCGACCAATAGGCCTACTATCAATGTGACCTCTGATAAATAATGGCTTTAGGTGCTGACCATGCTTCTCTGGTTTCTCAAATGTAGCATTCTTTGGGCCAAGAACAAGTTCAGCAACTTCAGCCTTGGGCGCGTGAAATTCAGCAGGCAACGCAAACACCATATTAACATCCATATCAGTTGGTACATTTTATCATTCTCTAAATTTTCTGCAATAATTGTGTCATCCATATTTTTATTTCCTCCCCTGCGATGCGCTTCTCCTTACAAGTTTTTGTGGATATCATTGGTTTATCTTGATTGAACCATTTATCGCGCTTCTTCTCAGCTATCTCTTCCTTTATTTCCAATGTCCGTAGTCGTTGTACACGTCATTTCTGAGTGTGAGTAAGTCCATTTGGGTACCATTGAGGTGCTGGTTTAGTCCCAAGCGCGACTGACTTAATTTTGCTGCCCCCGGGTCCTTTGGCTTGTACTGACGTAATGTTCCTCCTGGGATGAATATTTTGTCTTTAGCCGACAAACCTCCTTGCTGATCTTACTAGCATTAGAATTATGCCCATGTACATTGCTGGAATCTCAACATGTGCGTGTGTTGCTGTTATACTTGAAATCCATTGGAGGTGAAGTCTTGGGCGTTCCTGGGCCACATGTTCCCTTAACTAAATCAGCATACAAACCTGCCGATTTAGACGGTTGACTAGTGCGTGAGGATACAACATATGCCTTATCTGATTGTGCATGCATGGTATGCCCAGAATTAGTTTCTTTCCCACATTGATTAGATCAGCCAACTGGTTGCACCTTCACACCATTGTTTTCCTTTCTACCAATAATCTTCTTGGTGACCGATCCTATTGCACCATCATCACTTGATTCTATATTATTGACAACACCTTCAGCCTGGTGTTCAACAATTTCTAGACCATGAGTAGCACTTAAATCATTTGAATTTTTCGCCGCTTTATTTCAACACGCTTCACCGGCACCCACACGTGCTTGTGACCACCCTTATAGTTTTTGTCATCTACATTGCGTACCGGTGATCAACTTCCTCGAATCTCAATGGCATTATGTGATCTAGCCTCCTCATTGAGCCAAGCCCTTTTCTCATGCATGTTTGGTCTGAACATAGGCCTCGGTGGGATCCATCTCGGCTGAAAATAACCTGCTGGCCTTGTAGGATATGGCGCCCAAGGATTAAACCCCCATGGAGGAAATTGCGGATACAGAGGAGGTGCACAACCCCAATATGTTGGCTCCATTGCAAAATACGGCTGTTGGTCATACACACTTCCTTGCCATTGCTCATGATAAGGAGATCTTGGACGCTTATTTCCTCCGAGCTGATTAAACACATTGTTGGTCTTGCATGAGGTATATTTTCCAACAACATGCTAACTGTCGGCTTTGGCCTTGGAGCTTGTCTCCTTCCCCCGTTGACTTTCCACACTCCTATTTCTGGATTTATTGGTTTGATCATCCTTGGAGGAACACTGTTATCAACAACATTTTTCTCTCTTGCGAATTCGGCCTGGTCCGACCGAATAAGCATTTTTGTGCTCTCAAGTTCGACCATATTGATAGGAAAAGGGCCGCTATCGAGCTTCATCTTAGAGCCTTCTATAAATGTCAATCATCCTTCATTGATGGTCGATTGCACCTCTCGATGAAACATGTTATAATCATTAGTAGCATGAGAAAAACAATTGTGCCATTTACAATAAGCTCTTCTACCCAGTTCTTCTGGAGGTGGAATTACATGACCCTCTCTCACTCTAATTAATTTCTTCTGCAGTAACATATCAAAAATTCTATCACACTTGCTAACATCAAAAGTGTATTTAATTTCATCTCTTCTAGCAGGTGTAGGCTTCAAAGCAGAATATGCAAATGGTTTTGTCTTTGGCGCTTGAACCCATTCAGCTACACATATGTTAACATCATCCTCACTAACCGAATCACTATCATAATTTAAGGCATTAACCACATGGTTATCCTTCTCTTTATTTCTATTTTCTTTAAACCGGCTATATTGTTTAATTTCCTTAGCCCAGTTTTCTTGTGCCCAAGCCTTTTGCAAAACTTGATTAACATCTAAAAATTCTTGCCCTTTTAGTTTATCCTTAATATTAGCGAGTAGACCCAAAAAGGCAAGATCGGCTAAATCCTTTTCGGCTATGGTCAAGCTGAAACATCAGTTTTTGACATCCCTAAACCTCCTAATATAATCATGAACATGCTCATTATATTTCTGCCTAACCATAGTTAAATCTGAAAGCCGAAGTTCTGTTTCACCGCTATAAAAATACCCATGAAATTTTTGCTCCAAATTGTGCCCATATTGAAATAGAATTAGGAGCAAGCGATGTAAACCAAGTAAATGCAGTATTGGATAAAGATAAAGGAAATAGTTTTAATCTAAAAACATCGGATGTGCCGACCTTGCTGCATTGTGCTAAAAATTGTCTTACATGCTCAAAAGTAGATCTACCATCTCCCCCCGTAAATTTAACAAAATTTGGAATCCTAAAACCATGAGGATATGGTGTCGAGTCAAAGTAATTAGGGTATGGTTTTTGATATGCACGTGCTCTACCCTTATGTTCTAAACCAAATTCTCTAAGGATACTAGCAAGTTGATCCTTAAAATTATCATTGGGATGTAGAGAACTAGTTTGCGGATCAGATGGAACACAAGACGCGGCGGAAACTCCGGCAACGAAATTTGAGCATGTGAAGTTTGCAACGAAGACCCACTAAAATATGAATCGGGTACCGGCCCATACGGAACCCCAGTACCAACAGGCGGCAGTGGTGGTGTACTAGATGTCACTGTCTAATAACTAGGCTACTACAAATTAGAATTAAACCCAAAACTTCGGTTATTGCTATTATGATTTTTTGGAATGGAAGTCAAAACAATAGGATCAGTAGTACTAGGAACAAAATTATTAGCCGAGCTACCAACATAGTTCCGACCATCCAGATTATTGTTTAAAGGAACATGAGGCTGCATAGCATTAGCCGATGCACTAGGCGTATGTATATTACTTGGCAAATTGTTAAATCTGCTACTGTCTGGTGGCATCGGTCTTTTTCCAGAATACTCACCATTTACTTGCATCACTAATGAGCGTACATCACTAGGTAGACATTTTTCAAGATCGTTACTAAACTGCTCCTTAAATTCTTCAAGTCTATTAGCTACTATTTGAGTAATTGTATGCGCCATATTTCTCATATCAGAATCATATTTACTAGCTACTGACACATCAATTAGATGAGCAATTTCTTCGGTTGAGTTTTTTACTTGAGTGTTAAACGCATCGGAAGGGCTCGGAACTACCTTTTTCATGACGTCGTTCCTTGTCTTCGCGTATCCCACCAACTTCAGCTTCAACCTTTCAACCTTTTCTTTCTCAAGCTCCTCTTCAAGCTCGCGCCGATCATCTTCTGACAGATCATGGAGTGTGATGGCGATGACGTTCTCTGGGTCGATGTCGCTCCCGTTCTTGGACTTGGTACTCATCGTGTACCTCTTCTTCTTCTCGTCCCCAGCGGAGTTGCCAATTGTGTTGTCACGCGAAATCGCCGCACAAAACCAAGATATTTGTCGTGCTTTCGTGACGACAAACGATTGCTTTGCGAGCAAAGTAACAAAGATTTCCTCGTTTTCATGGAGAAGAACCGGCCGCTTTTCAACGCAAAACGGCAAAGATCACCAAACCCTAGGGCTGCTAGGGCTCGGCAGGAAGTAACGATGAAAATAGACGTATGTGAAAATAGATTTTGTATTGATAGATTGATTGTTATTTTTGCTTAATCGGCCATGGCCTATTTATTAAGGCACGCGGGACTTGGCGTATACAGAAGGACTTGTCGTACAAGAAGAACAGTGCGTTGACCTAGGAGCTTGAGACAAGCCGGACACATCTAAATGTCGTTGTCTCCGAGCTTGTAGAAATAAAGAGTGCCCCAATGTATTACGACAACGATAAGAAACTAGAAGAAGAGGTGAAGAAATGGGCTGAAGAGATAAAGAGCTTGAAAGCTCAACTCTTGGAGGCACAACGAGAAAACCAGAAGCTGAAGGGATGTATATTCGGTATGTCTTGTGAACCATCCGGATTATTGATATGATCATATAATACAGAATGTTATAGTTCAATTGATACAGGTATGTTGACCGGATGCCCCGAAGAGGAAATGCCCGTCCTGCACGACATTCTAAAAGAGCTGGCAAAGCTGCACGAGTGTGCTCGGAAGGCGATGAAGAATATGGCCAAAGCCTTATGGCCTTCTAACATCCCTCCAGAAAGTATCGAGGGGTTGGCTGATCTATTCAAGGGTACCCGGCATCGTTTCGAGCTGTGGAAGACGTCTGCATGCTGTGAAGGCGCTCGAGAGGCATGGGCCATGGTGAAGACATGCTATACCGGTCTTGACCCGAACCATATGGCCAGAGTTGGACCGTGGGGACCTGACGGGAAGGAAATTCCCGTAAGCCTTGTATATGACCAAGTAATGACAGTGGCGAAATTTTTGCAAGAAGATTGTAAATTAGATAGCCTACTAGATGGCGTAGAAAGGAAGTGAGCGTTTGATTCGATGTACCCATGTACTTTATGACCAGACTCATCTCCTGCCGAATTGTATGAAAATTTTGTCATCGTAGACCTTCGGCTTCTACCTCCGAACCAAAAAGTTGGAGTGTTTCCGTATACTGTGTTTTACTAGGAAACATGTAGTATTGTCGGAAACCAGGCAATCCGGCCATATTGCTTGAACAGACAAAATGTACTCAGTGGAGTTATGTTATATTACTATTTAATGTAAGAAACATCTTCCAATAAAAATAGTTCCGTTAGGGGTTCCTTTCCTTGGGCTGGGCTTATATCTGAAGTACAGACAACCAATTTCATAACTTTTGCCAGAAACACCCTGTTGTATATGTGCCGACCAGTTATTCCCTTAAGAACGCTAGCTTTTGGCTTCACCCGTCTGAGGTACAGGTCCGGATAACCCATTTGTAACAATCGCAGAGGTACTCCCTTTACACCCTAGCCGAACAATCGGGAACGTAGGGTATAAGAATAGGAGCAAGGCAACCCAGCTTGGCAACAACTTAAGTCATCAAGGTGCATATAATGGCAGAAGCAACAAATAGTACGGACAAAAGGATCTAGTAAGCTTTTCAATAAAATGCTTCTTTTAAAAGAAGCCCCCATGTATGGTAAGGTGTATACATTTAATGATGCATACTCCCAACAATGCGGTTTATCCGGACATACAATTTAAGGAGAGAAGGGAAAAAGTAAAATGGGAGAAAAAATAGAAAAAACCTAGTTGAAAATGGGACCTAAGGAGGTCGAATTATGCGTAAAATCTTTGGAGCCAGGCGGCGTTCCATGGGTTCAGCTCAAGGCGATTATCCTCGGCATTGCGAAGGTGATAGGCTCCTCCAATAAGTACTTCATCTATTATGAAGGGGCCCTCCCATTTAGGTTTGAGCTTGTCTTTTTTCTTGTCAGGGAGGCGTAGAACAAGTTCTCCGACATTGTATGTTTTAGCCCACACTTCTCTGCTTTGGTAACGCTTGGCTTGTTGTTGATAGAATGCAGAACGGGCTCGTCTGGAGTCCCTAATGTATGGAATCGAGTTCCTCAACCCAGTGCTTATCTGATTCTCGTAAAGAGCGCACTAGTCTGGGCTTAATACCACTCATGATCAGACCATTGTCTCATTCGACTTGGTCGTTCGTTTGAGGGTGGTATACAGATGCATAGTCGAGTTTAATGCCCAACTTAGCGCACCAAGTTTTCACCTCATCAGCTGTGAAGTTAGAGCCATTATCAGTGATGATACTGTACAGGACACCATAATGGTGGACTATGGCGGATATAAAGTCAATCACTGGTACGGCCTCAGCTATTTTTACTGGTTTGACCTCTATCCATTTAGTGAAGTTGTCCACCATGACCAGCAAGTATTTATTTTTGTGGCTTCCCCCTTTAAGGGGTCCAACTATGTTAAGCCCCTAGACCGCAAAGGGCCAAGTAATGGGGATTGTTCTTAATGCGGTGGGAGGCATGTGGCTTTGATTGGCAAAAAGATGACATCCCATGCAGCGTTGGACAAGGTCTTGAGCATCAGCTTGAGCCGTAGGCCAGAAATAGCATGTCTGAAACGCCTTGCTTACAAGGGCGCGGGCTGCGGCATGATCACCGCTGAGACCGGCATGTATTTCTACCAAGAGCTGCCTTCCCTCTTCTTCGGAGATACACCTTTGAAGGACTCCGTTAGTACTTCTTTTATATAGTTCACCCTCATGCACTTTAAAGGCTTTAGAGCGCCGAACTATACATCACGCCTCGTTTTGATCGTCGGGGAGCTCTTGCCTATTAAGGTAGGCGAGGAATGGTTCGGTCCAGGGAGCGATAACCGCCATGATCGCATGAGCAGAGGGCATTATCTCAATATCTGGACTCTCGATGTTGTCTGCGTTGTGTTCAGCGATTGGGGGTGTGATCAGGTCCGCATTGCATTCTGCATTCTCGCCTTGCCACACCACAGATGGCTTAAAGAGCCTTTCCACGAAGGTGTTGGGTGGCACGGGGTCGCGCTTAGCGCCCATACGAGCGAGGATGTCGGCTGCCTGATTACTTTCTCGGGCGACATGATGGAACTCGAGTCCGTCAAACCGAGCTGATAGTTTTAAAATGGTGTTTCGATATGCCACCATTTTTGGGTCCTTTGCATCGAACTCTCCATTGACCTAGAAATTGCAAGGTTCGAATCACCGTGCACCTCCAAGCGTTGTATACCCATGGAGACAGCCACATGAAGACCGTGTAGTAGAGCCTCGTATTTGGCTGCATTATTAGAGTCCGTATACATAATTTGCAGTACGTAACGGACTGTGTCCCAGTAGGGGATGCGAGGATTACACCAGCCCCCAACCCGGCCAGCATTTTGGAGCCATCGAAGTACATAATCCAATTAGAGTATGAGATGTACTCTTTAGGGAGTCCGGCTTCCGTCCATTCGGCTATGAAGTCGGCCAATACCTGGGATGGCGTCCCTGTTATCAATGATGTCATTCAGGGGCACTTCGGATGCCACTATGACCGAACACTCTTGAAAGTAGTGTCGAAGTTTGCAGGATGCCATGAAGACTGTGTAAGCTATCTTCTGATAGTGCAGGTACGGGATTTGCAAGGTGTAAGGACCTTCGATACATAGTAAACTAGTTTTTGGGTGGGGAATTTATGTCCCTCCTCCCCTCACTCGACGACGAGGATGGCACTGACTACTTGGTTAGTTGCCAAAATGTATAATAACATAGGCTCTCCAACGCCAGGTGAGGCCAAGATTAGGTTGCTTGCGAGATGGGCCTTGATTTCTTCCAATCCGGCTACAGCTGTCTCTGTCCATTTGAAGTTGTTAGTGCGGCACAGTAGCTTGTATAATGGCAATGCTTTTTCTCCTAATTTGGAGATGAATCGGCTTAAAGCCGCGACACATCCAACTAATTTCTAGACCTGCTTTAGGTCTGTTGGTATGGCCAATTGTGACAGAGCTCGGATTTTGGCTGGGTTTGCCTCCATTCCTCTATGGGAAACAATGAACCCCAACAACTTTCCGGCTCGAACTCTGAAGACACATTTTTTCGGATTAAGCCGGATGTCGTATGTTTGGAGATTGTCGAAGGTGAGGCGGAGGTCGTCCACCAGTGACTCGACGTGTTTTGTCTTGATGACCACGTCATCCACGTATGCTTCAACTGTTTTGCCTATTTGCTTTTCCATACATGTTTGAATCATGCGCTGGTAGGTAGCCTCGGCGTTTTTGAGTCCAAAGGGCATAGTATTGAAGCACAAGGGACCGTAAGGGGTGATGAACGCAGTTGCAGCCTGGTCTGATTCCTTCATTTTGATCTGATGGTATCCGAAATAGGCATCGAGGAAACACAAAGAATCGTGTCCTACAGTTGCGTCAATGATTTGGTCAATGCGGGGTAATGGGAAGGGATCTTTAGGGCAAGCCTTGTTGAGGTCCTTGAAGTTGACACACAGGCGCCACGATTTGTCCTTTTTAGGTACCATGACCAGGTTGGCTAACCAATCTGGATGTTTGATTTCCCTAATAAACCCAGCCTCTAATAACTTGGCTAGCTCTTCTCCCATGGCCTGATGCTTGGGTTCGAAGAATCGTCGTAGTGTCTGCTTCACGGGTTTGAATCCCTTGATTATATTGAGACTGTGTTCGTCCTGTCTTCGTGGGATGTCGGGCATGTCTGAAGGATGCCAGGCAAAAATATCCCAATTCTCATGCAGGAATGCATGTAGGGCAGCGTCCACTACCGGATCCAGCTGTGCTCCGATAGATGCTGTTTTATTAGGGTCCGTCGGGTGCACTTGGAATTTTACTATTTCTTTGGCTGGCTTGAAAGAGGTGGACTTGGATCTTTTATCAAGGATCACATCGTCCCTATCCACCATAGCACGTAAGGTGGTTAATTCCTCTGTCACTAGGGCTTCAGATAGTGCCTCGAGGGCCAAGGATGCGGTTTTATTTTCGGCATGAAGAGCTTTGTCCGAGTCGCTCGAGATTGTGATGATTCCATTAGGGCCAGGCATTTTGAGCTTCATGTACCCATAATGGGGTATAGCTTGAAAGCGTGATAACGCGTCCCGGCTGAGGATAGCGTGATACCCACTGTTGAAGGAGAGCACATGAAAAAGCAACTCTTCGGATCTATAGTTCTCGGGCGTGCCGAACACCACATCCAATTTGATTTTTGTCGAGCAGTGTGCCTCTCGACTGGGGATAATACCTCGGAAGGTGGTGTTGCTTTGCTCGATGCGTGACCTATCCATCTGCATCTTGTTGAGCGTGTCCTCATAGATGAGGTTAAGTCCACTACCGCCGTCCATGAGCACTTTGGTGAGCCAAAAACCATCAACAATGGGGTTTAGTACTAAGGCAGCGGGTGCTCGGACTGACCGAGCCTTTGGTCCGTCTTCGGCCGTAAAGGTTATCACTGTGTCATTCCATGGTCTTAGTGTGGTAACTTGATGGACTTCGGCAAGGTCGCGGAGCGCCCGTTTGCGCCGGTTGTTAGAAGAAATTCTCGAAGACTGTTAGGATGTTAACATTGTCCTTCTCCAGTGAGTATCCTTCTGGAGTTATGGTGAGGATGGCCTTTCCACTTTTGGCTACCTGTCGGAGTACCCAACATGCCCAGAGGCTATGGGTTGGGACTGTGTGTGGAGTGGTATGGATCGGGAAGGGTTTGTCCAATAGTTCGTCAAGAACGGACCTGTGTCCCGCGAAGGGCTTGTTCTTCCTTCCCGCAGCCCGGTGGTCGGGTGACCCGCCAGGGTATGTTCTTTTAGCCCGGGCCGCACATTGCGTCGAGGTGGGGAGCTCCAGTTGAGTTTTTTGGGCCCTCCATATGCTTTCCATCGCACAGTACTTTTGTACTACATGCGATAATTCCGTGAAGCTCTGTATGTGGCGACGGTCGATGGCATTCAACATCCCCTCGTCTGTACAATTACGGTGGAAGACCGAAACTACATCGTCATTCGAGCAGTCATTGATCCTGTTTTTAACAAGCAGGAATCTGGCCCAAAAGTGGTGGACCATTTCTTGGGGTTGCTGCCGCACATACATCAGGTCGTATATATCTGGAGGACCTGGGTTTCTTGGAGAGTATAGATTGTGGTGGGTGGGTGGATTAAATTTTGGATCCTGTCCCACGTCCGTGTTCGGAGCCGGTATGGCTTCCGAACTAGCCAGTTCGGGTCCTGTTAAGCACAAAGGCTCTTGCAATCCTACACCTGAACCAGAGTCCGGTGGGAGTAAAATCCCTTCCGAAGGGGAAGTATCCGACTTAGGGGATTCGGGGACCCGAACATACTTGGTCCTCAATATGGGGAGGGAAGTGTCAGTGGCCGGTTCCTCGACGATTGCCACGAAGTGGGTGATTAATTTCCCTCTGGTCGGGCTTGAGCCCGATCCGATCATAGTTTATTGAGACCCTCAAGGCGGTGCTGCAGTCTAGCAGTTCGTTTAAGGGCGAAACATCTGCCAGATCCAATTTTTTGGAGTACTTGGGGACAATGCGAGGACGGTGTCCGGCTACCATGAGAGGAGTTGCGGGCTCGATGGCCGCACGGGCCCTCATGGTAAAACCGCCGAACCGGAGGTTCCGCCCTGAAGCCAGGCACCCTCCAGAAGTGTTATTGTCGTTGATGACTAGGCGAGCCATGGACTGCTTTTTGCGGACATCACAGTGAAGCTCTCAATGAAAGCACCAATGTCGGTGTCAAAACCGGCAGATCTCGGGTAGGGGGGCCCAAGCTGCGCGTCTAGGGATTGATAGTAACAGGAAGCTAGGGGACACAATGTTTACCTAGGTTTGGGCCCTCTTGATGGAGGTAAAATCCTACTTCTGGTTGATTATATTCGACGAGTATGAAGATTACAAGAGTTGATCTACCTCGAGATCATAATGGCTAACCCTAGATGTCTAGCCTATGAAGATTCCGATAATGATGAAAAAGTCCTCCTCCATAGACTAACCTCTCCAGTTTATATACGCACGGGAGGGGGTCTAGGGCTTGTACAAGGTCGGTTTATCAGGGAAGGAAACCTCCGAACTCTATTCTTGTCGTCCACAAATTGAGAAGTTCCATCCGGATATGATAGATGATCTTCAGCTTGATCCTGTATGGCCCATGCAACCTGGTCCATACTCCTGGGTCGGATACTTGAGGACCCCCAAATCCAGGACTCCCTCAGTCGCCGCGACGCTCGGGGCCGAGGAGGACACGATGATGGCGCGGTTACTCCTCCCGCAACTGTTTCCACTCTGATGGAGGGCCACGTCGGGGATACGATGCTGGAGTTCATCGTCAAGTTGTAGGAGACCCCATGTGGTAGCCTTTGGCTTCCTGGGTTGTTCGCAAGGGTGTTGGAGGTTGACCAGCCGTCGGGCTGAGGTTGCACATGCGAGGCTGTTGTAACGGCAGCATGTGGGTGAACACTGAGTTCCCTGCACCTCATGTTATGCTCCTCCGGCATGGCTGGAAAACTTCCGCACGTGCCCACAGCTTAGCGGAGGGGCACGTTCTTCACTTCAAGCTGATGGAGGCCGATCTGCTCTCCATCAAGGTCTTCGGGCACTCGGGTGTTCGTTTAGGGTGCTGCGCGGAGAGCGACCAACAATAAAACCTCCTCCTCGAGCGATAGCGACGAGGAGGACACCAATGGTGAGGACAACAATGGTGAGCCGGACTGAGCGTCAGTCGCACCATCACCGTCAGGCAGCATCGGCAGCACCATCATCTGCACCTGGCCTTCTCCTCGGCAGAGCGATTTGCCGGGGGCTGGGTGTGGATGCCTTCGCCTCCTCCAGCAGTCTTCCAGCTGAACCCCGGTAGGCTTCCCCATGGACTCCGGCTTCGTCTTCCCTGTCGGTGTCCCATCTGTTGTGTCCCGCTGGTCCTGGCGGTGGTGATCGGGGCATCACCTAGTCGCTCCTTCTATCTGTCGTCTTCGTCCCCGCCACTCCTGATCTTGTCAGGTGCGTCCCGCTGGCCCTGACGGGGTCAGGCTGAGCTTCTTCCCAGGCACTCCTTTTGCCCTCTTCACCTCCCATTGTAGCTCCTAGGAGGAGAGGAACAAGAAAGGCATTACAGAGCACTTATCGTTTTTCAAACTCAAATATGTCGGCTATTTCCAGCTTTTAGCTAAGATTATGTAATATTCTACACATGCTTGTACTCTGTATGATTTGTACTTGTTTATCAGCGTATTAATGAAAAAGAGTGCTTGCCAGGCATTTTGTGCACACACAATGGTCGTGCTGAGGAATGTTCCCTCAATAATTTTAAGTAAACAACGTTCCCCGGCAGCCCATCTTGTCGTTCCCCTCCCCTGCTACCACTAAGCCCTTGCTTTGGTGGGGTAGGAGCGAGGATGGGAGCAGGCACCTCGTCTGCTCCTCTCAACTGTTACTACGACAAACTTCTGATTGAAGAAACTCCAGACCAAGAAAGATGGGAGCACAGAAAATAGGAGTGACCAGGTTTTCCTATGCTCAAGTGTTTCACATAGGCATATCATGGATGGTGGGGCAAACTTAGCTATGTCTGTCGTCCTTCTTATTGTCTCCGGCAGTGATAGGCTGCCAGGGGTCGACGCAATGTCTTGCTCTTCACATTTCCTTTTGGGAAGTTCACCCGCGGCAAAAGCCTTGTTGTGAATCAAAGAAGCACAAGGGAGGAAACAACTACATATGACCTCTTTGTAAAGGATTAATCAGCTCATGCTAGGCACTATTATAATCCTAGAAAGGATATATGCTCAAGTTTAAACATGCATGCAGCTTTTTTTAGGGCGCCAGCGCTTCGTTTTATTATCTTTGCACAGGGTCTACGCCTGGCTTTGTACAAAGGGTTACATGCACATCGGCAATGCTTGTACAAAAGGTGTCTATCAAGGCTGAGCCCGGCAACCGCGCCTTATGGGTAGAACTTGCAAAGATGCTCGATATTCCGTGAGTTTTGCACCTTAATGCCATCTTTGGTCTCCGACGGACTGCGCCAGGTCTGGTGACTCGTACTGCCCGGTAAGGGTCTTCCCACTTTGGCATTAACTTGTTGGAACCCTTGGCGGACTAAACGCGCCTAAGGACAAGGTTGCCTTCCTCAAGGCTCCGGGTGTGAATCATGCGGCTATGATAGCGGCACAAGGCTTGCTGGTAGCGTGTAGCACACACAGCATCCCGGAGACGATCTTCCTCAAGGAGCACCGCATTGTCATGTCGTAGTTCCTCCAGCTCTACTTCATCGTAGGCAAGTACTTAAGGTGACCCGTATATGATTTTCATGGGGAGCACTGCTTCCACCCCATATACTAGGGAGAAGGGAGTCTGGCCGGTGGCTCGATTTGATGTCGTATGGAGGGACCAAAGAACCACCGGCAGCTCATCGATCTAGCGTCTGCCACACTTCTACAACTTATCAAATGTCTTTATCTTAAGTCCACGCAGCACTTCAGCATTCATCCTCTTAGCTTGACCATTTCTCCAGAGATGAGCAACAGAGACAAAGGAAACCTTGCTTCCAAGGCCTTTGATATATTGCATGAAGGCGCGGCTTGTGAATTGGGTGCCATTATTGGTGATCACTCTGGCGGGTATTCCAAAACGGCACACCAATCCTTTCAAGAACATGATAGCTGATTGTGCGGTTACCTTCCTCAGTGGATCTACTTCCGGCCACTTTGTAAACTTGTCGATTGCAATGTACAAGAATTCAAAGCCCCCGGTAGCACGAGGGAAGGGGCCCAAGATATCAAGCCCCCAAACCAAAAACGAATAGGATAAAGGGATCGTCTTGAGAGCTTGAGCTGGTTGATGGATGTTCTTGGAGTGGAACTAGCATGCTTCACATCTGGTGACTAGCTCAGTTGTGTCTTGGAGGGTTGTGAGCTAGTAGAAACCCTGCCAGAAAGCTTTTCCAACCAGGGCTCTTGATCCAACGTGGGAGCCGCACATGCCCCCGTGTATCTCTGCTAGCAACTTCTTCCCATCTTCCCAGCAAATGCACTTCAATTTCACACCATTTGGCCTTTTTTTGTACAGTGTGTCATCGACAAACTGGTACATATTCAACCTTCGGGCTACTCTTTCAGCTTGGTCTTGCTCTTCGGGAAGTTCTCCCGTTTGAAGGTAATGGACTATGTATCGTGCCCAAGTTGGAGCCCTAGGCTCGACAACAAGAACCAGCGGCACCTCCTCATTCGTGGGAGCACTCATCTCGACCGTAAGAACTTGTGGTTCCACGGGAGAGTGCTGCTCACCAAGCGAAGTTGAGTTGTTCCCGGCAGCCTCTCTACTAGCGGCTTCGTGAAGCCCTGCTGGGAGATACTTGCCAGAGTCCAGCTTCCTCCTTTTTCTGGCCATCATTGAAGGGGACACTGAAGGTTGAGTTAGGTGAAGGACAAAAGTCCCTGGTTCCACAGGGAGCTTTTGTGCAGCGCACTTTGATAAATGATCAGCAATACTATTTTTCGCACGGGGCACGTGTTCTGTTTGTAATCCATCAAAGTGTTGCTCCAACTTCCTCACTTCCTCCACATATGCCTCCATCAATGGGCTCTGGTAATCTTTATTGAGTTGCCTCACCACGAGCTGTGAATCTCCACGGATGTTCAATTTCTTGATTCCCAACTCCACCACGATTCTAAGTCCGGCAAGGAACCCTTCGTACTCAGCGGTGTTGTTGGTGGCCTTCTCCCCGGGGAAGTGCATTTGAACCATATATTTGAGGTGCTCTCCGGTGGGCGCGATGAGGAGTACGCCAGCCCCAGCACCCTTCAACAAGAAAGCACCATCAAAATACATGACCCACTCCAGAGGCGCTTCTTTGCCGAGGATAACTATCTCTGGTATTTCTTCGTCTGGAGTGGGCATCCATTCCGCAATGAATTTCGCCAGCACCCTCCTCTGAATAGTCGATGTGCTTTCATATTTCAAGCCAAAGCTAGACAGCTTCAGGACTACCCTTGCTAACTTGTCCTGCTTTTCCTTGATTTGTGCCCAATTTGCCACGACCGGCTCAGTTTTATCTCTGGAGAGGATAGTAGCTGCATCTTCTTCTTCATCTACTTTCCGCTGCGCCACCAGCGCTGCGCTAACCACTTGATTATTTGCCGCTAAGTATAGCAGCGACAGCTCTTGTGGTTTAGGAGCGACTAGGGTGGGAGAAGAGGAAAGATGGGTCTTCAGGTCCCGCAGTGCTGCTTCTGCCCCGGAGTCCACTTCATTGGCCATGCTTTCTTCAATATTTTTAAGAACGCAAGGCACGCTTGGCAGACTTGGAAATAAACCTACTCAGCGCGGCAATACACCCAGTTAAATGCCTCACATCCTTGAAAGTATTGGGTGCTTGAATTTGCTCGATCGCTTGGATCTTGTCGGGGTTGGCTTCTATCCCCCAGTGAGATACAAAGAAACAAAGTAACTTGCCGGAGGAAACACCAAACACACACTTCTCAGGGTTTAACTTCAAGTTAATCTTACGCAAGTTTGCAAAGGTCTCTTCCAAATCTTGAATGAGCATTGATCTGTCCTTGGTCTTGACCACTATGCCATCCATGTAAGCTTCTATATTCCTATGTAACTGAGGTTCAAACCCAATTTGCACGGCCCTTGCAAAAGTGGATCCAGCGCTCTTTAAACCGAAAGGCATACGTATGAAGCAGTACGTGCCACATGGAGTTATAAATGTGGTCTTCTCTTCATCTTCCTTGGACATGAATATATGATGGTATCCAGAGTACGCATCCAAAAAGGAGAGCAGATCACACCCGTAAGTGGAGTCCACAATATGATCAATGCACGGTAGGGTAAAAGGGTCCTTTAGGCATGCTTTGTTCAAATCAGTGAAATCAAGCAGAGCCTCCATTTCTCATTCACCATGCGCACTACCACCGGGTTTGCTAACCATGTTGGATGCAGCACTCCTCTAATCAAACCAGCTGCTTCAAGTTTCTTAATCTCCTCGTCAATGAACTAATGCCACTCTCAGGCTTGCTTCCTGACCTTCTGTTTGATAGGCCGAGCATGAGGGCAGACAGCTAGGTGGTGCTCGATTACCTTCCTGGGAACACCATGGATGTCAGATGGTTGCCAAGCAAATACATCGACATTCGCCCGCAGGAAGGCAACAAGCGCTAACATACTTTCGGTACTTGGATCATATGCACTTATGATTGAAACTCTAGCAAGCATCCACAACTACTAAAGATCATTAAGGTAAAACCCAACCAACATTAAGTAACAAGTCCTCTTTACTCCCATACGCAACAACCCCCTTGCTCTAGTATAAGCTTCTGTCACTCTCGCCACCCACTATAAGTGAATTATGAATGTATTGCAACACCCTACAATGGTAATCCCACACGCTTGCGTGACACGGAGGGCACCGTAGGAAAACACCAAAATAAAACATATAACTCAAACCAATTACGATCATCAATCAACCCATAGGACAAAACAAATCTACTCAAACATCATAGGATGGCCATCAATCATTGGATAATAATATATAGCATTAGCACCATGTTTAAGTAGAGATTACAACAGGGAGAAGAGGTGTTACACCGCTGCATAGAGGGGGAGAGAGTTGGTGATCACGGCGGCGAAGTTTTTGGTGTATATCGCCGTCACGATGATTGTTCTGGCAGCATTTCGGCACCAGCAGGAGAGAGGGGGAGAGAGCCCCCCCCTCCTTCTTCTTCATTGGCCTCCCCACTAGATGGGAGGAGGGTTTCCCCTATGTTCCATGGTCTCCATGGCTCCCGGAGGGTAGGAGTCTCTCCGAGATTGGATCTCTCTTTGTTCTCTTCTGTTTCACGTTGTTATTTTCTGGCCGAAAATTGTTTCTTAAATTTTCGGAGATCCGTAACTCCCACTAGGTTGAAATTTTGAAGAGATTTTTATCCGGCTATTATCTTTCTTGCGGCCAAAGGATACCTCCAACCGACCTATAAGGGACCCACTAGCCTGCTAGGCGCGCCGGCTTGTGGCCTCCTCGAGCAACGTCCCGTGTTGATTATTTTTCCTGAAAATCACATATATTCCAAAATAATTTTCCGTAAATTTTTATCGTGTTTACCCTTTGATTGATATGGATATTCTGCGAAACAAAAAACATGCAACAAACAGGAACTGACACTGGGCACTGGATCAATATGTTAGTCCCAAAAATATTATAAAATGTTACCAAAAGTATGTGAAAGTTGTACAATATTGACATGAAACAATCAAAAATTATAGATACTACGGAGACGTATCACAGGCTGAGGACCAACTAAAAGATTGACAAATGAGGCCATGCTAGCCTTGGCCCTCGGCTTAATCAAGACGAAGATCTCCTGGAGGCTTGGCATACACTTCAAGTGTATTCGGATAGTTGGCATGTTTATCCATACATTGTAACCGACCATGTGTAAGCCCTAGGTACCCCCGGTGTCTATATAAGCTGTGGGGTTTAGTCCATAGAGGGATACACATGCATATTCACATGGTTTAGACCTTACACAGACTTATGCGATCTCGAGGTAGATCAATCTGTACTCTGTATCCCATCACAATCAATATATAAGAAGCAAGACGTAGGGTTTTATCTCATCAAGAGGGCTTGAACATGGGTAAAACATCGTGTCCCTACTCTCCCTGTTACCATCTAGTTCTGATCATCAAGTTTGGGACCTCCTATCTAAGATATGCCGGTTTTAGCACCGACACCTGGTCCACCACCCACCCTCCCACCACGAGCCAGCCGCGCCAGCTGCGTTTCCTTCAGCGCCCTCCAACGGTGCGGCGGCGTGGCGGCGCTCGGTTGGATCCGCGCGGAGGCAGGCGGTCGAAGGCGTCTGTCCACGCAAGAGCTCGTCCCCGCCGGCGGCCGGAGGCGCCCGTCCACGTAGAAGCCAGTCCCGCACGGCGCCCGTCCCGCGCAGGAGCTCGTCCAGCCGGCGCTCGTCCCCGCAGGCGGAGGCAGGCAGGCGACGCTCGTCCCGCGCCGGTGACCGGAGGCACCTGTCCCATTAGCAGCTAGTCCCGCTCCGGCGCCTATCCCGCACAGGAGCTCGTCCCCGCAAGCGGAGGTAGGCAGACGCCTCTCGTCTCGGCTGGCGACCACGGAAGACCCGACAACTCTTGTTTTTTTTTCAAAGAAGAGGCTATGTCCGCTAGAAATGGATACACTCGCGTTGGGCACACGGGTCGACCCAAAACAAAAAGCGGACAATACCGTCCGCTTGACCGATCCAAACGAATAAAACACAGATTAAAATAGACATGACTTGGGTCACTGCGTTGGAGTTGCTCTTACATCTAGCCTCTAGCCTTGCCCTGCTTCTCGGTCCACATCGTACAAGTTTTTTCCTAGTTCCAAGCAACCCCCGGGCTCAGCTCAACACAGCTAGCCCATCCTGTTCGTGTCCGGACCTACGCGCGCAGAGAGCAGCACTGTTTATTTCGGTTTGGCGCAACGCGCGATCGCCCTCGCGCTCGCGGGCACTGACGGAAACGGCTGGCCGGCCGGGCAGGGCAGGCGTTGCTCCAGTCGACGGTCGGGCCGTGATACAGTGCATGCATCCACCTACGGCCCGGACCAACCTCCCATCGATCCATCCACCACCCACTCATTGCACCGATGGATCGATCGACACGCACGGTTTAGCTTAGCTCCTGCGTGGCTAATGGCGACAGAGGCAGCTAGCTAATCAGGCCATTAGAGGCCTGCCCACCCATTCTCTGCACCTGCCATCATCCGTCGCTCTCGCTAATTAATTATGGCGGACTCGTGGAGCCTGCCTGCCTGTGGCGCCCTGGCTAGCTTAGACGTATATAGCTTCCCCTTAATCGCGTGTCCTAATGCAGCCCGGACACGCGGGGCCACGGATGGCGCCGCGGCTCAGCGCCATTGGCCTCACGTGATGACTGCGGAGTATATGAGGGATCAAGCGAGGTCACTCTCGCTTGTCATCTACTACCTCCGTCCTCGCTTTATTGTTTCATTTCGTATTTTATGTTAAATTTTGATCATAAATTTAATTAATAGTCTTTTCGTCTCTTTATATAATCTCTTTATATAAGGTGTTTTAGTTTTTTCAAAAATCAAACTAGTGCAAGTTTGAGCTCGGGATGAACAGTAAATTTTGGGGAAAACCGAAAAATTCTGCCTTTTTTTGCAAACTTTGATAAATGTTCACATTGCCTGCAAATTTTCCGGCCCACCCCTTCGCCGAGAAGGAAGGAAGGTACCATCCGCCCCAGTCGCGACCGGCTCTGCTCGGCCGGACGTAACAAGAGGCGCCAGAGATGGTGTGCAACTTGCTGCAACTCCAACAGGCGTGGACAGCTCCAGGAACCGCTGGCTCCGGGTCTGCCCAGGTCATGTTCGATGAAATGGAGGTTACTCATCCTCACCATCACCATCAAATACCGGTACTCGCTTTTTCTACAATGCAGGACACAATACATTTGTTGCCTCTCTTTGTATTGATCCGTCCGTTTGTTCCGTGTGCCATTGAATCAATTTAGGGGTGCATATGCCATTGAATCAATTTAGCGATGCATATGCCAAAATTGTTTTTTTTTGTTGCATACATCATTAGTGTCTTGATCACTTTAGGGCCAAAATGTCCATCACATGCATGGGCATTTTTTCCACCAAGGAGAAGAAGGACGACATATACAAGCTCTTGTTGTGCGCAAAAAAAGAGGATAGATTGCGAGCAAGAGAGAGTGAACAACAAGTTGCAGCTTCGGAAGGAGAGGATTGACGTGAAGATGCATGATGTGTATGTCAAATGTGAGCTGGAGAAGGCAAATACTTTTGGATCAATTGATCTCGAGAAAGAGAGATTGCAGCTAGCTCGGGACACGGAGGATTCAAGGATCATGTTGGCCGATCCTTCCCTCTTGGATCCGGAAGGCAAGAAGTGATTTGAGGCGACGAAGGGTATCAACGCGTGTACGAATGATTCATTCTTGTACCGCCTATTTATGAATTGTCGTTTATTTTCTTTTGACATGGGTTGAATTGTTCTTTATTTTACTTAGTTGAATTGTTAAATTATTGAATTGGCGATGAATTTGTGTTATATGATGGACGTGTATGGATTTACATGAATTTAAGGGTTTAAATATGAGGGTGTGGTTGTTCGGGAGGACAAATGAGGAGCCGTCTCACTCTGACCGGGGACACGCCGCGGATGTTGAAGGGGCCGGATTTGCCCAGTCCGAGTGTAGTTGCTCTTATGTTTTCAGGCATGATAGTTCTGTAAAAATTTTCTTTTTTTCAAAAATCGTTGTGCTGCTAGTTGCATATTTTTTTCGACGTCATGCTTAATTATTCAACTCTCGCTTTCGGTGCTGGATTGCACGCATCTTGTGATCTTACACATAGGCAACCAAAGTCGGGCTACGCTGGCTAAACTGCTAGGGAAGATGGATACAGAAACGGTACGTAGTCAAATGTTGCTGGCGTTTTCATAATAATAGTTTCGCCTTTTATTAGACATAATCATGAAGCAGGACCCGGTACTTCTGTAACAAAGTCATGCGTGGGTTCTTCGACGTTGCCATCCTTGTCTAACTATATACGTAAGCTGTTTGCAATTGCACATAAATCTGCATGCATGCATGTCGATCATCTTCAAAGACAAAAACCACTGGACCTACACCACAGTGAAACATGTTAATCAAGAGGTCAGATCGGGACAACTAATTAGTTTACTTGTGATGTGAAGTTATGATGGAAAAGACCAGTCGGTCATGGTCAAGAAAGGGTAACGAGCTAATGATGAAATAGACATAAATCAATATGACAAATCGACGAACCTGCCCTAGCTAAAACAGCACACGTTGCTACGTGTGCCCGGCTATATTTGTAGCTATCTAGCCGTTCGGCTAGCTAGTTAGTTAGTATATCTGACTGACACACACCACACCAATTATATGGTTGTTACAGCGAAGTCTTATCTAAGTGTGCAGCTAACCTAATGCCAAGTGCATGCACGGGCCGATCTGTTGTGCAGCCTGCAGGGTTACGTTGAACGATAGATCGATCGATGTGCCATGCATGAAACAAGTGCATGCACCATTAGCTATAGACTATTGCTAGCTTAGACTGCTGCCATCCTCGTGTATACTACTATATCATTCTGATCCAACACGAATCATTGCCTGCTTGCAATTACATTGTCCATTTGTATATGCGAGCAATTACCCTGATATAACCTTTTCCTTATATATTCGCCGAAAAAAAGCTTTTGCCTTATACACACGATGCATGCATGTGTTGTATGGATGGCAAATTAGTTATACACATTACACGTCCGGTGTTGTGGAGTCACCGTACGTATGCACTCTCAGCTCCCGGTATTTCCGCGATGCTTACGTACGTACCACTTGCGTAGCTATAGCTTTAACAAGAAACATGCATGGACCTTTTCTATACCTAAACGATACTATATGAACAGCATTGCGTCGACATGCATGATGACCATACGTACATCTCAGAGGCTATTCTTAGAAGTGGATGGGGCTGCGATCGATCAATAAACTACGCACTGATCGATAGATGGTTAGTTCGGGTGGTTCCATCAGTATGTGACCGCCTACGCACTGATCGACACCAGTACTGTCCCCGGCCTGGCCTTGACGCATGCAAGTTGAGGCCATCACGCATATGTTCAGTGTGACTGTGCGAGGCTACATCTATATGGCTATGTGTGTGTCTGCAGTCTAGCTCTGCACAGTTCTCCTTTTCATCCCGACACGGTACGTACAGTGCTTCTGAGTCCTGGCCTGAAACGGAACTGCTCATGGACAAGCCGGTCGCAACGGCCGACCGGTACGTACGTCGTCGACGCCGACGGCCCATGCACCCAGCAGCGACCACCTGCATGGCTGCATGCATGCCATGCGCGTGTAGTTTAATTAATCGATTAACATATGCAATCATTTGCTTTAAAATTGGGGTGGGGGGGGGGGGGGGGGGGGGGCAACCCCTTTCATTCAAAAAAAATGCAATCATTTGGAATTAGGCAACTTCGGCCAGCAGCTGATTAATTACTCCGCCTTGTACGGCCTCTGCCACGTACGCAACAAGAGCCACCGCTTTACGTCCGAGAGATGAGACGCATGCGCGAGGTGTGCAAATTCGGTGCATGCATATTGTATTTGTATGCACATAGAGAACCAGATCATCTAGAAGAAAGGTGGTATCCGGTCGGCGGTCCACTAGGATCTAAGTTTTAGACTTTACGTTGCTGCTCGTATTTTTAAAATTTATTTTAGACCTTTTGATGATGTGTGTCCAGTGAAAGGATACGTTATCACCGACTATAAAGGTGTCTGCGACTACTACGTTAATCTTTAGATGGTGTGTTGACTCAGTTTTACGGAGGTAACCATAGGTGTGCTTGTGTGTGTTGTAAGTGAATGTATATATGTATGAGTGTCTGCTTTTGCATTGTTTTAGAAAAACATATTGTTACAAGTTGTTTGTTTCGCCAATTCTTGCCCGTCACCTATTTATGATGTAAACAGAAAATGTTACAAGTGTTTGTTGCCTTGCCTCCGTAATCGTATTCCTTCGTGAACAGATATAGGCTACCTGTCGATCGATACAGCCCACCCCGCGCCACTAAGGGTGTTTTAGTAGGGTGCATGGAGAGTGCATGAGGTCAAAACTTTGCAATTCGACCCACTTTTGCTTGTTTGGTAGAGTACATGGGCTCACCTGAGCTATGTCCATCTGATGCATAAAAGGGTCCTCAGCCATACCCATATCATGCACCCCAGACAGGGTGCATGGAGGCAGCCATGCTGGCCTGACCCTCGTCTCCACCCACCAGACCACTTCCAGATATGTTTAAATTATCAAAAAATGTTCATAATTCCATTTTTTGCTTAAATTTTCAAAAATTATTCAGAATTTCAAAATTTGTTAAAATTTTCAAAAATGTTCAGAAGCAAATTTTGTTTAATTTTTTGAAAATGTTTAGAATTTTAAAATTGTTTAAATTTTTTAAAATGTTAAGAATTTTGAATTTTCAAAAGAAATCCAGAATTTTTAAAAAACAAGTTTTCAATAAATGTTTAAATTTTCAAAAAAAATGTTCAGAATTTCAAATTTCGTATTAATTTTTATAAAATATTCAAAATTTTAAAAAAATATCAAAATATAAAATATGTTTGAATTTTTAAAAAATATTCAAATTTTCAAAAAAAAACAGCATGTCTAAACACATGCAGGCTGCCAAACAAAGTCTTAACTCAGCAATGTCTCGGCGCATACATCACTGCCAAACAAGGGCAACTGCATGAACTCAGTATGTCTACACTCAGCGTGGATGAGAGAAGAACAACTAGGCTAGGTCCATACATGCTACCAAATACACCCTAATAGTTACGTTACCACCCATGAGCCCATCCTCCTCCCCCCACGACTTCCTCCGTCCTCTCCAGAGTTGACTCTCTCTCTCTCTCCTCAATCTATCCAGCACTATCGCCTCCCCTCGATCTCCTCCAAGGTCAGTGCAGCCACCTCCCCCTCGATGCCCTCCGAGTGCAGCACCGTCAGTCCCCCTCCCTCCCTCGATCCCCTCTGAGTGCAGCGTCGCCGCTTCCCCTCGACCCTCTCCTCCCGTTCTAGCACAGCGGCCTCTCGATCCATCCACGCCAACCCAGTCACCGGGAACTACCTGCATTACCACGCCACAGCCAAACAAGTTTTGATATTTCCATTACGGCGCTATTACACCCTATAATTTGACTCCCTTTAAGTTTACATTACCATTCCTCAAAACAAACACCTCTTAGTTTCTTTAAAATAAAATTATATGCTCAGCTACACTTCTGGATATGTAGCCAAAGCCAACTAGGCATTCATTTTGGAAACATTATGTACGATGTTGACTGCCGTAGATTGCCGCTAAATAGCATAGGACAGTAAGAGCATATCCACTCGTTCGGCCCCCCAGGGGCTTGAAATAGCGCCGCCTGGGGGCGCACCGGCGAAAAAATCGACATGGGGCCGATCGGTTTCCCAACCGCCGCCGCAGATGCCGTTTTTGGAAAACTAAATTCGGCCGAAATTCGGCAAAACGGAACACAAATTCAGCTAAACTAGGCGATTTCGTTGATGTTGTACAAAAACTGAAAACATAAATTAAAATACAACTAAACACTACTAAAAACAACAAGATACTAAAGTCGTCCCCGCCGCCCGCCTTCTACATGCTGAGCATCCTGTACATCTTGATGGTGTAGTCTCCGCTGCCGTCGTCGTTGTGGAAGTCCTGGATTAGGGGGTCCTCGGACAGCCAGACTATATGCTTATGCCGGACTGTTGGACTATGAAGATGCAAGATTGAAGACTTCGTCCCGTGTCCGGGTGGGACTCTCCTTTGCGTGGAAGGCAAGCTTGGCAATTCGGATATGTAGATTTCCTTCTCTGTAACCGACTCTGTGTAACCCCCCCGGTGTCTATATAAACCGGAGGATTTAGTCTGTAGGACAAGAACAACCATCATCATAGGCTAGCTTCTAGGTTTTAGCCTCTACGATCTCATGGTAGATCAACTCTTGTATTACTCATATCATCAAGATCAATCAAGCAGGAAGTAGGGTATTACCTCCATAGAGAGGGCCCGAACCTGGGTAAACATTGTGTCCCCCGCCTCCTGTTACCATTAGCCTTAGACGCACAGTTCGGGACCCCCTACCCGAGATCCGCCGGCTTTGACACCGACATTGGTGCTTTCATTGAGATTCCACTGTGTCGTCGCGGTAAGGCTTGATGGCTCCTTCAATCATCCGCAGTGATGCAATCTAGGGTGAGGTCTTCCTCCCCGGACAGATCTTCATATTCGGCGGCTTCGCACTGCGGGCCAACTCGCTTGGCCATCTGGAGCAGATCGATAGCTATGCCCCTGGCCATCAGGTCGGGTTTGGAAGCCTGAACTACACTGCCGATATCCACGGAGACTTGATCTTCAACGGATTCGAGCCCATAGCAGGTGCGCCGTACAGTCACGATGAGCATGACTTAGATCTGCCATCGGACGGCATTCAGGAGATCACACCTGCAGCTGCCCCGACTCTAAATCCGGAGCAGATCGTGCCATCCGAGGACGGGTGGATGGACCCCGCCACGAAGGCCGCATACTCATTGGCGATAGAGCCGAACACAGACTTCGCCTCCAATGAGGACTGTGTCATCGGACCCTCGGACTCGTCTCCAGCCATAGGCTCCAAACCGCGTGCATCCGTGCTTATTGAATCTGATTGGTCGCCGATCATGGAGTTTACCTCCGCGGATATTTTTCGGCACCCGCCCTTGGGCGACGTGCTGAACTCGTCAAAATCTTTCTCCCTATCAGGAGACTCTTGGCCGAGCTATGTCCGGCTTGAGTGGGAAGCGGACGATGAAGAAATTCATTACCCACCCACCACCCACTTAATAGCCATTGTCGACGACTTAACCGACGTGCTTGATTTCGACTCCGAAGACATCGACAGTATGGACGAAGATGCCGGAGAAGAACAGGAACCACTGCCCACACGGCGCTGGACAGCCACCTCATCATATGATTTATATATGGTTGACACACCCAAAGAAAGCAATGGCAACGAGGCAACGGAGGATAATCCCCTTGAGAAGCAATCTAAGCGCCAGTGTCAGCGGCGCCGCTCTAAGCCCTGCCATAGCAAGAATAGTGATACTGGCACAAGAGACAATAGCAATCCAGACGATGCCGAAGACGAAAACAATCCCGCCCAGCCAAGCTTGGAGCAAGCCGGACGGGAGGATGGGCAAGATAGCCCTGATGAACATGCAATGGATGGAGACTCAGAGGACGACAATTACATGCCTCTCTCCGAAGATGAGGTGAGCCTCGACGACGAAGAGTTTATCGTGGCAGAGGATCCCGTCGAGCAGGAGCGCTTCAAGCGCCGGCTTATAGCCACTGCAAAAAGCCTGAAGAAAAAATAGTAGCAGCTTCAAGCTGAGCAAGATCTGCTAATTGATAGATGGACTGAAGTCTTGGCAGCCGAGGAATACGGACTCGAGCGCCCAACCAAAAGTTACCCGAAGCACATGTTGTTACCTCAATTCGAGGAGTAGGCACTCAAGCCTACACTACCAGCGCAGGATGTGGCTGACCGGCCACCTCGTGGCCGAGACAAAGCAGCGTATCAGCCCGAACACCAGCCCGCACCCCGTCGCCAAACAAATAAAAACACGAAGGCTCGGGGCTACAAGCAGGACCTGCAAGACGAACTGGAAAACAAAGCAGGGCAGTCAAGATCGATCTACGGATCAAGGGGCGCGCCCCAACGCGTGACGATGACCGCCACGCCGGATATACTAAATACAAATCCGGCCGGGCTGAATACAACAAACCAGACTCATTTGAGTTGCGTCATGATATAGCCCGACATAGAGGCGCCGCACACCCCCTGTGCTTCACTGACGAAGTAATGGAGCATGAATTCCCAGAAGGGTTTAAGCCCGTGAATATCGAGCACTACAATGGGACTACAAACCCCGCGGTATGGATAGAAGATTTCCTTCTCCACATTCACATGGCCCGCGTCGATGATCTACATGCCATCAAGTACCTCCCACTAAAACTCAAGGGACCGACTCGGCATTGGCTGAATAGTTTGCCGGCAAACTCTATTGGAAGTTGGGAGAACCTGGAAGACGCATTCCTGGATAACTTCCAGGGCACTTATGTGCTACCACCGGATGCTGATGATTTAAGTAATATAACCCAACAACCTGGAGAGTCATCCAGGAAATTCTGGACTCAGTTTCTAACTAAAAAGAACCAAATTGTCGACTGTCCGGATGTCGAGGCCCTAGCAGCCTTTAAGCATAACATCCGTGACGAGTGGCTTGCCCGACACCTCGGCCAAGAGTAGCCGAAGTCCATGGCAGCCCTCACCACACTCATGACCCGCTTTTGTGCGGGCGAGGATAGCTGGTTGGCTCGTAGCAATAGCACATCAAGAAATCATGGCACCTCAGACGTCAAAGATAGCAACGGCAAGCCCCGATGCAACAGACACAAGCGTCGCAATAATGGCGATAACGCCGAAGACACGGTCGTCAATGCTGGATTCAGTGGCTCTATGTCCAGTCAGCGGAAAAAGCCATTTAAAAGAAACAATCCGGGGCCGTCCAGTCTGGACCGCATACTCGATCGCTCATGTCAAATTCACGGCAACCCCGATAAACCAGCCAACCACACCAACAGAGAATGTTGGGTGTTTAAACATGCCGGCAAGTTGAATGCCGAAAACAAGGCAAAGGGGCTGCATAGTGATGACGACGAGGAACCCCGGCTGCCGAACACAAAAGGACAAAAGAAATTTTCACCCCAAGTAAAAATGGTAAATATGATATACACAACCCATATTCCCAAGAGGGGGCGGAAGGGCGCACTAAGGGACGTATACGCGATGGAGCCAGTTGCCCCAAAGTTCAACCCATGGTCTTCTTGTCCGATCACCTTCGACCGCAGCGACCATCCGACCAGTATCCGTCATGGCGGCTCGGCCGCGCTGGTCCTCGACCCCATCATTGACGGATTCCACCTCACACGAGTCCTCATGGACTATGGAAGCAACTTGAACCTGCTCTATCAGGATATAGTGCGCAAAATGGGCATCGATCCCTCAAGGATCAAACCCACCAAAACCACCTTCAAAGGTGTCATACCAGGTGTAGAGGCCTGTTGCATGGGCTCAATCACAGTGGAAGTAGTCTTCGGATCTCCGAACAACTTCCAAAGCGAGGAGTTAATCTTCGATATTGTCCCCTTCCGCAGTGGCTATCATGCACTACTGGGATGAACCTCATTTGCCAGATTCAATGCGGTGCCACATTATTCCTACCTCAAGCTCAAGATGCCAGGACCTCGCAGGGTTATTATAGTCAATGGAAATATAGAGCGCTCCCTCCATACGGAGGAGCACACTGCAGCCCTCGCAGCAGAAGTACAGAGCAGCCTTCTTAGGCAGACCTCATATTCGGCAATAAAGCCCCTAGACACCGCCAAGAGAGTCCAAAGTACTCCGCAACAGGATCGTCCAGCACGTCCAGAGCTCGCCTAGCAATTCGGCCTCCGCCCTATTCCCAGGCAAGCGGTGAAATTTGCACCACGTGTACATAATTACGCACTTAAAATACCATGGGCATGGACGGAGGCACAGCTAGAATGCGGTCCACAATGCGGCTCGGCCGCCCCAGGATCCGTACACCTTCACCCCTTTTCTTTCTCTCAGGTCCCTATTTTCTGGAGGCTCTTCCGATAGCCTGATTATTGGACCTATCACGGGACGGAAACACCAAGGAGGCAAGGAGCTTCAATGTACAAGGGAATCCCCAGGTGGTCTCTGATAAACGATCACTATACCTATTTTACATACCCGCACGCAGCTCGCTCTTGGTTAGGACATGTCAAATAGTCCTATTTCGCTTATCGCACTACTTGTATACATACGCCTTGACGTATTATTCAAATAAACAATGGAAAATAATGTACAGCGTCAGCTTATTATTACATTTCTTTATCTTTTTCCTTGACTATTTATTTATTACAAATTGCACACGTACATTCTTGTACAATTCAGTTCGCCAGGGGCTTCAGTGCACCCCATAACACGGCAAGAAAAGTCTGAACACTTTCGACAGTGCGGCACCCCGAACTTATAGCATTATATGCATCAGCTCCGAATCATGTCTTGGGTCAATAGTTGGGTTTTCCCGGATCCCATGTTTTGCTGCCTTACGTTCCGCTATATAGTCTAAGGTGGCACAGGGAGAACTACTCCGGTTGTGTCCCGGTTCTTCCAGACGAGCACCTCAGTAGAGAAAGCCGAAAACTGACTGTCATGATGCAGCGAGAGCTGGTCGCTGTTCGAGAGGTTTCAAATCCTTAAAGATTTTTTCCGCTTCAGGCGAGGAATCGGTCTTTGCCCGATTTAGGCGTGTATAGTGCCCCAAGTTCAGCCTTCCAAATACCAGGGGCTACGCCAAAATTTAAAATTATAGAACTTCTATGGCTAAGTGAGAGTGATAAAGCTGTATAGTCTGATTGCCTTGTTCGTTGCGCTAAACACCTCCTTAAAGGACCAAAAATTTGGATAAAGAGTGTTTAGATTTATCCCGAACACCCCTGTACTAGTTACATGGGGGCAAAAGCCGACGACTGGCCAACTCTCAGATTTTATAAGCAGACGCACAGAAGGTAAAATTTTAAATCAGCAAAGCGCTATATTGCGCAAATGAACTTGTTTTCATATTACAGGATCAAATGAGTACATTCACTCAAATATTACATCCTTAGCACATTGCTCCGCCACAAGGCGGGAGCCCTTCAGGACACTGTCATAATACTTTTCGGGGTGGCGGTGCTCCTTGCCCTTCGGTGGCCCCTCCGTCATCAGCTTCTCGGCATCCATCTTCGCCCAGTGCACTTTTGCGCGGGCGAAGGCCATGCGCGCACCTTCAATGCAAAATGACCGCTTTATGACTTCAAGTCGCGGGCAGGCATTTACAAGCCGCTTTACTAGGCCGAAGTAGCTACTGGGTAGGGGCTCGGCAGGCCACAGCCAGACTATGAGGTCCTTCATGGCTAGTTCGGCCGCCTTGTGAAGTTCGACCAGTTGCTTCAGCTGGTCGCTCAAGGGCAGCGGACGTTTGGTCCCAATATACTGGGACCAGAATAACTTCTCCGTCGAGCTCCCTTCTTCAGCTCGGTAGAACTCTGCGGCATCAGATATGCTGCGCGGCAGATCTATGAACGCTCCTGGAGAACTCCAAATTTGGGTAAGTAAAAGAAAAGTCTCCTTCACATGCTTGCTTTGCATAATGAATGCCTTACCCGTCGCAATCTTCTTGGCCGCCTGAATCTCCTGGAGGGCCTTTTGGGCTTCGGCTTTGGCGTCTCGCGCACTCTAGAGGGCCTTAGCAAGCTCGGACTCTTGCATCTTAGAGTCATGCTCCAAGGACTCGTATTTTTGAATGAAATCCTGGAGCTCTTGCTGGACCTCGCTAACCCGAGCCTCTTGCTTCTCTCACTTAGCGCGCTCCCTGGCCGCTTTGTCTTCGGCCTCGGTCAGCACCGTCTTAAGGGCCGCCACTTCGGTCGTGGCCCCTAGTAAAGTTCATGATGCTTTCATTAGCAAAAACACCTTTTCCTTTTTAATATATAGACGGGGTATTGTGTACCTTTGTTCTCCTCGAGCTACCTCTTCACGAGACCAAGCTCTCCCTCGGCCCGCTCCAGGTCCCGCTTCAGTATGGAGACCTCCGCAGAACGAGCGGCAGCGGCCAGCAGTGATGCCTGCTTATTCACATAGACATCTTCTGTTAGACTCCTGCAATTTATTTGATCCTCTGTTCGGCCTTTCTTTCTGAACACCAAACAGAGCATCAGGGGCTACTGTCTATATTGTGATATTTTCTTACAATTTTGTTACTTACCTCAAAGCCTGTTAGGAGGCTGGCGCAGGCATCGGTCAATCCGCTTTTGGCGGACCGGACCTTCTCAATCACCACACTCATAAGAGTACGGTGTTCGTCATCAATGGAAGCGTCGCGAAGCGCTTCCAGCAAGTTATCTGATGCCTCTGGATGGACAGAGGTCATCGGTACAGGTGGCTCGCCCTCCTTAGCAAGGGGCTACCTGCCTGAGTTCGGAACCACCTGGGGTTCCGGAGCCGTATTCGGCTGGGGGCCAAACTTGTTGCGGCCCCCGTCATCAGAGTCCATGGGGGTCTTCCCCTCCATGTGCTCAGCGATTGGGATCTCGCTTAAGGGCGTCTTGAGAAGTGTCTCCCCCTGGTCCGGTATCCTTTGGAACAACACTTCGGTGTCGTCCGCGGGCCTGGGGGAGGAGGCTGTCGGGAGTGAATCATTGTTCATCGCTGACGGGCCCAGGGACTCCTCCGAAGAGGATACCTCGATGTGGGATTTGGCTGGACTGCATATGCATGTTCGGCATTATAAGAAGGAATAAAGCAAAACATACTGGAAGTATCATAGTGTCTGGATACTTACGACTTAGCCAGGGGCTTGTCCCTGGGCAACCACTCCTCGTTGTTGTAGGTGGTTGTGGTGGAGTGGTCCGAAAGGAAGGTCTTTCCCTTCTAGGACATTCCTGCCTCCCCCTGTGGGGCGGCCTTTCTCTTCTTCTCCCCCCCCCCCCCGGTTGGGGAGGGAGGGATTTCCTCTTCCTCCTCCTCGTCTTCGTGGGAGGAGTGCACCTCGGTGTCTTCGAACGTCGAGTCCGATACAACCTTGCGCCGGAAACCTTTTCTGGTCCCCGCGGCCTTCTTCTTGGCCTTCTTCTCCGGCACCTCATAGGGCGCCGGAAACAACATCTTTGTTAAGAGAGACGATGTTGGAACTTCGGGTAGTGGAGCCGGATAGTCAATCTACTCCGCTATCGCTACCCAGTCCTGTTAAATTGGCATGGAGGCTTAGATTCCTCCCGCGAATGTGCTGGGGATAGGCACATCTTGCAAAATATAAAAACTTACCGAATTGGCGGGGCGCTTTGCACTGAGTCCGCGATCTTCGGCTATGGGCGGTGGTACCTCGATGGCCTTGAACAGCACCTTCCAGACATCTTCGTGTGTCATGTCGAAGAGCTCTCGCAGCGTCTGGTGTTCGCCAGGTCGAACTCCCCCATATTGTAAGCCCGTCTCTGACACGGAAGGATCCGGCGGATGAGCATGACCTGTACCATGTTGACAAGCTTGATTTTCTTGCCTATCATATTTTTGACGCAGGTCTTAAGTCTGGTCAGCTCCATTGATGAGCCCCAGGCTAAGCCCTTCTCTTTCCAGGAGGTGAGACACATGGGGATGCCGGATCAAAATTCAGGGGTCGCTGCCCAGTTGGTGTTGCACGGCTCGGTCATGTAGAACCACCCCAATTGCCACCCCTTCACGGTCTCCACAAAGGATCCTTCGGGCCAGGTGACATTGGGCATCTTGCCCACCATGGCGCCTCTGCACTCCGCTTGTTGGCCAATCACCATCTTTGGCTTCACGTTAAACGTCTTCAGCCATAGGCCGAAGTGGGGCGTAATGCGTAGGAAGGCCTCGCACACGACGATAAATGTCGAGATGTTGAGGATGAAATTGGGGGCCAGATCATGGAAGTCCAGACCATAGTAGAACATAAGTCCGCGGACGAATGGGTGGAGGGGGAATCCCAGTCCGCGGACGAAGTGGGAGAGGAACACTACCCTCTCCTGGGGTTTCGGGATGGGGATGATCTGTCCTTCGGCCGGAAGCCGGTGCGCGATGTTTGCGGACAGGTATCCGGCCTCCCGAAGCTTTGTAATGTCCTCCTCCGTGACGGAGGAGGCCATCCACTTGCCTCCTGCTCCGGACATGCTTGAATGACTTTGCGAAGAAGGTGAGAGCTTGGGCGCTAGAGCTCGAACAAGAGAGAATGAATGAGCAGAGGAAGAAGAAGGCGTGGGTGGAAAAGGGGAATCCTTATCTCTTTATAAAGGCGGTAGAAACTATGCGCCTCCCCACTTGCCTTGTAAACTCGCTTATTCCCCAAGCGCCGTGTTGATGGCGCGGTTGGGTTACCCACACCCGTATTGACGAGAATCCCGTGATAAGGGGACACGATCTCTGCTTCGACAAGACGTGCCAATAAAAATGCCTCGCAATACGTGCAGTAGCAGGTTGAGAAAACCGGTTCGCATAATGACCGGGCTGCGGCGTGATGTCACTCTATGAAAAATTGTCAGCAGATTAGATTGGTGAAAAATTGTGCTCTCTACGGTGGTATGTGGAATTTGTTTTGTAGAGCCAGACATGATTCATGTGTTCAAAATCTACCTTGGAGTATTTGGAGAAGGAACCTTCCTTGCAATGCCGAAGACAATCTGCGCACCGTACTCATCGTCATTGAAGCCTGGTTCAGGGGCTACTGAGGGAGTCCTGGATTAGGGGGTCCTCGGACAGCTGGACTATATGCTTATGCCGGACTGTTGGACTATCAAGATGCGAGATTGAAGACTTCGTCCCGTGTCCGGGTGGGACTCTCCTTTGTGTGAAAGGCGAGCTTGGCAATTCGGATATGTAGATTTCCTTCTCTGTAACCGACTCTATGTAACCCTAACCCCTCTGGTGTCTATATAAACCGGAGGATTTAGTCCATAGGACAAGAACAATCATCATCATAGGGTTTAGCCTCTACGATCTCGTGGTAGATCAACTCTTGTAATACTCATATCATCTAGATCAATCAAGCAGGAAGTAGGGTATTACCTCCATAGAAAGGGCCCGAACCTGGGTAAACATTGTGTCCCCCGCCTCCTGTTACCATTAGCCTTAGACGCACAGTTCGGGACCCCCTACCTGAGATCCGCCGGTTTTCACACCGACAGTCATCGCCGACGTCCTGTGTGTTGCTGCCGTCCCTGCTGCAACCCTGACCAGCATCGCCGATGCATGGGGGGTTGGACAGCCCGGGTGCCTCTTCGTCACTGTCCTCAAGGACGATGATGTCGCCCGCCTCGCGTCCGCAGCGTCGAGCGGCAATCTCTTCGAGAGCGTCGCGTTGGCGCGCCATCTCCTTGCGGATGTAGTCCTCCCGCCCCCATTTGAGGGCGGTCTCGTCATCGACGGTCTCTTCGTCGGCGGCCATGGCCTCGTGCTCCTTCTTCACAGGGAGCAGCCCCGGCTCAGTCTTTGGCCTGACAAGGCGGGAAGATGGAGGAGAGGGGCCACGGTCAACCTCGTTGATGACGACGGTGCTACCGCGGGTGTGGCGCCTGAGCGGCATCTCCTGTGGCTCCAGCTTGACGGGGCGCAGTGTTGGGAATTGTTGGATGGAAAACAAAAAAAAATCTACGCACACGCAATGATCTATCCATGGAGATGTTGGGGAACGTTGAAGAAAATTAAAATTTTTCCTACGGTTTCACCAAGATCCATCTATGAGTTCATCTAAGCAACGAGTCAAGGGAGAGAGTTTGCATCTACATACCACTTGTAGATCGCGTGCGGAAGCTTGCAAGGTGATGATGGAGTCGTACTCGACGTGATTCGAATCACCGATGACCAAGTGCTGAACGGACAGCACCTCCGCGTTCAACACACGTACGGGACGGGAGACGTCTCCACCTTATTGATCCAGCAAGGGGGAAGGAGAGGTTGAGGAAGACAACTCCACCGGCAGCACGACGGCGTGGTGATGGTGGAGAGGCAGTACTCCGACAGGGCTTCGCCAAGCACACAACAGAGGAGGAGAGGTGTTGGGGAGGGGAGGGCTGCGCCTTGGAGGGTGGTGTGGCTGCCCTCCCCTCACCCCTCTATTTATAGGGGGAAGGGAGAAGGGGGACGGCCCCCTAGAACCCATCTAGGGGGGGTGCGGCGGCCTAGGGGAGAGGGGAGAGGGTGGCTTGCCCCCCAAGCCAAGGGGGGCGCCCCCTCTAGGGTTCCCCCCTCAACCCTAGGCGCATGGGCCCAAGGGAGGGGGTGCGGCCAGCCCACCAGGGGCTGGCTCCCTGCCCCACGCAGCCCATGTGGCCCCCCGGGAGGGGTGGCCCCTCCCGGTGGCCCCGGTACAATACCGGTATGACCCCGAAACTTCCCGGTGTCCGTTTGACAACTTCCCATATATAAATCTTTACCTCCGGATCCTTCCGGAGCTCCTCGTGACGTCCAGGATCCCATCCGGGACTCCGAACAACATTCGGTAGTCACATACTAGTCTTCCTAATAACCCTAGCGTCACCGAACCTTAAGTGTGTAGACCCTACGGGTTCGGGAGACATGCAGACATGACCGAGATGCTCTCAGTCAATAACCAACAGCGGGATCTGGATACCCATGATGGCTCCCACATGCTCCTCGATGTTGTCATCGGATGAACCATGATGTCGAGGATTCGATCAAACCCTGTATGCAATTCCCTTTGTCAATCGGTACGTTACTTGCCCGAGACTCGATCGTCGGTATCCCAATACCTTGTTCAGTCTCGTTACCGGCAAGTCACATTACTCGTACCGTAATGCATGATCCCGTGTCCAACACCTTGGTCACATTGAGCTCATTATGATGATGCATTACCGAGTGGGCCCAGAGATACCTCTCCGTCATACGGAGTGACAAATCCCAGTCTCGATCCGTGTCAACCCAACAGATACTTTCGGAGATACCTGAAATGCACCTTTATAGTCACCCAGTTACGTTGTGACGTTTGATACACCCAAGGCACTCTTACGGTATCCGGGAGTTACACGATCTCATGGTCGAAGGAAGAGATACTTGACACTGGCAAAGCTCTAGCAAAACGAACTACACGATCTTTCATGCTATGCTTAGGATTGGGTCTTGTCCATCACATCATTCTCCTAATGATGTGATCCCGTTATCAACGACATCCAATGTCCATAGTCAGGAAACCATGACTATCTGTTGATCACAATGAGCTAGTCAACTAGAGGCTCACCAGGGACATATTGTGGTCTAAGTATTCACACGTGTATTACGATTTCCGGATAATACAGTTATAGCATGAATAAAAGACATTTATCATGAACATTGAAATATAATAGTACTTTTATTATTGCCTCTAGGGCATATTTCCAACAGTCTCCCACTTGCACTAGAGTCACCAATCTAGTTACATTGTGATGAATCGAACACCCATAGAGTTCTGGTGTTGATCATGTTTTGCACGCGAGAGAGGTTTAGTCAGCGGATCTGCGACATTCAGATCCGTGTGCACTTTGCAAATCTCTATGTCTCCATCTTGAACATTTTCACGGATGGAGTTGAAACGACGCTTGATGTGCCTGGTCTTCTTGTGAAACCTGGGCTCCTTGGCGAGGGCAATAGCTCCAGTGTTGTCAGAGAAGAGTTTGATCGGCCCCGACGCATTGGGTATGACTCCTAGGTCGGTGATGAACTCCTTCACCCAAATCGCTTCATGCGCTGCCTCCGAGGCTGCCATGTACTCCGCTTCACACGTAGATCCCGCCACGACGATCTGCTTGCAGCTGCACCAGCTTACTGCTCCACCATTCAACATATACACGTATCCGGTTTGTGACTTAGAGTCATCCAGATCTGAGTCGAAGCTAGCGTCGACGTAACCCTTTACGACGAGCTCTTTGTCTCCTCCATAAACAAGAAACATGTCCTTCATCCTTTTCAGGTACTTCAGGATATTCTTGACCGCTGTCCAGTGTTCCTTGCCGGGATTACTTTGGTATCTTGCTACCAAACTTACGGCAAGGTTTACATCGGGTCTGGTACACAGCATGGCATACATAATAGATCATATGGCTGAAGCATAGGGGATGACACTCATCTCTTCTTTATCTTTTGCCGTGGTCGGTGACTGAGCCGAGCTCAGTCTCACACCTTGTAACATAGGCAAGAACCCCTTCTTGGACTGATCCATTTTGAACCTCTTCAAAATCTTATCAAGGTATGTGCTTTGTGAAAGACCTATGAGGCGTCTCGATCTATCTCTATAGATCTTGATGCCTAATGCTATCCAGAAATTCTATATTATTTCCCATCAAGAGTATGTCATCTACATATAATATGAGAAATGCTACAGAGCTCCCACTCACTTTCTTGTAAACGCAGGCTTCTCCATAAGTCTGCATAAACCCAAACGCTTTGATCATCTCATCAAAGCGAATGTTCCAACTCCGAGATGCTTGCACCAGTCCATAAATGGATCGCTGGAGCTTGCATACTTTGTTAGCGTTCCGAGGATCGACAAAACCTTCCGGCTGCATCATATACAGTTCTTCCTTAAGATGCCCGTTAAGGAATGCCGTTTTGACGTCCATTTGCCATATCTCATAATCATAGTATGCGGCAATTGCTAACATGATTCGGACGGACTTCAGCTTCGCTACGGGAGAGAAAGTCTCGTCGTAGTCAATCCCTTGAACTTGTCGATAACCCTTAGCGACAAGTCGAGCCTTATAGATTGTAACATTACCATCCGCGTCCGTCTTCTTCTTAAAAATCCATTTGTTTTCTATCGCTCGCCGATCATCGGGCAAGTCTGTCAAAGTCCATACTTTGTTTTCATACATGGATTCTATCTCGGATTTCATGGCTTCAAGCCATTTGTTGGAATCCGGGCCCGCCATCGCTTCTTCATAGTTCGAAGGTTCATTGTTGTCTAACAACATGATTTCCAGGACAGGATTGCCGTACCACTCTGGTGCGGAACGTGTCCTTGTGGACCTACGAAGTTCAGCAGCAACTTGATCCGAAGTACCTTGATCATCATCATTGTTTTCCTCTTCAGTTGGTGTGGGCATCACAGGAACGGTTTCCTGCGCTGCGCCACTTTCCCGCTCAAGAGGTAGTACTTCATCGAGTTCTACTTTCCTCCCACTCACTTCTTTCGAGAGAAACTCTTTTTCCAGAAAGCATCCGTTCTTGGCAACAAAGATCTTGCCTTCGGATCTTAAGTAGAAGGTATACCCGACAGTTTCCTTAGGGTATCCTATGAATACGCATTTTCCGACTTGGGTTCGAGCTTTTCAGGTTGAAGTTTCTTGACATAAGCATCGCATCCCCAAACTTTTAGAAACGACAGCTTAGGTTTCTTTCCAAACCATAATTCATACGGTGTCGTCTCAACGGATTTAGACGGTGCCCTATTTAAAGTGAATGTAGCTGTCTCTAGAGCGTATCCCCAAAATGATAGCGGTAAATCGGTAAGAGACATCATAGACCGCACCATATCCAATAGGGTGCGATTACGACGTTCGGACACACCGTTTCGCTGAGGTGTTCCAAGCGGCGTGAGCTGTGAAACGATTCCACATTTCCTTAAGTGTGTACCAAATTCATGACTTAAGTATTCTCCTCCACGATCTGATCGTAAAAATTTTATCTTTCGGTCACGTTGATTCTCTACCTCATTCTGAAATTCCTTGAACTTTTCAAAGGTCTCAGACTTGTGTTTCATTAAGTAGACATACCCATATCTACTCAAGTCATCTGTGAGAGTGAGAACATAACGATATCCTCCATGAGCCTCAACGCTCATTGGACCGCACACATCGGTATGTATGATTTCCAACAAGTTGGTTGCTTGCTCCATTGTTCCGGAGAACGGAGTCTTGGTCATTTTGCCCAAGAGGCATGGTTCACACGTGTCAAACGATTCATAATCAAGAGACTCTAAAAGTCCATCGGCATGGAGCTTCTTCATGCGCTTAACACCAATGTGACCAAGGCGGCAGTGCCACAAGTATGTGGGACTATCGTTATCAACTTTAAATCTTTTGGCATCTACACTATGAACATGTGTAATATTATGCTCGAGATTCATTAAGAATAAACCATTGACCATCGGAGCATGACCATAAAACATATCTCTCATATAAATCGAACAACCATTATTCTCAGACTTAAATGAGTAGCCATCTCGTATTAAACGAGATCCAGATACAATGTTCATGCTCAAACTTGGCACTAAATAACAATTATTAAGGTTCAAAACTAATCCCGTAGGTAAATGTAGAGGCAGCGTGCCGACGGCGATCACATCGACTCTGGAACCATTCCCGACGCGCATCGTCACCTCGTCCTTTGCCAGTCTCCGTTTATTCCGCAGCTCCTGCTGTGAGTTACAAATATGAGCAACAGCACCGGTGTCAAATACCCAGGAGTTACTACGAGTACTGGTAAGGTACACATCAATCACATGTATATCAAATATACCTTTGGTGTTGCCGGCCTTCTTATCCGCTAAGTATTTGGGGCAGTTCCGCTTCCAGTGACCCTTCCCCTTGCAATAAAAGCACTCAGTCTCAGGCTTGGGTCCATTCTTCGACTTCTTCCCGGTAACTGGCTTACCAGGCGCGGCAACATCTTTGCCGCCCTTCTTAAAGTTCTTCTTACCCTTGCCCTTCTTGAACTTAGTGGTCTTATTGACCATCAACACTTGATGTTCTTTCTTGATTTCAGCCTCTGCTGACTTCAGCATCGAGAACACTTCAGGAATGGTCTTTTCCATCCCCTGCATGTTGTAGTTCATTACAAAGCTCTTGTAGCTTGGTGGGAGCGACTGGAGGAATCTGTCAATGACCGCCTCATCTGGGAGGTTAATGTTCAGCTGGGTCATACGGTTGTGCAACCCAGACATCTTTAGGATGTGCTCACTGACAGAATTGTTTTCCTCCATCTTACAACTGTAGAACTTGTCGGAGACATCATATCTCTCGACCCGGGCATGAGCTTGAAAAACTAGTTTCAGCTCTTCGAACATCTCATATGCTCCGTGGTGCTCAAAACGCTTTTGGAGCCCCGGTTCTAAGCTGTAAAGCATGCCGCACTGAACGAGGGAGTAATCATCAGCACGAGACTGCCAAGAATTCATAATGTCTTGGTTCTCTGGGACGGGAGCGTCACCTAGTGGTCCTTTTAGGACATATTGTTTCCTGGCAGCTATGAGGATGATCCTCAGGTTCCGGACCCAGTCCGTATAGTTGCTGCCATCATCTTTCAGCTTGGTTTTCTCTAGGAACGCGTTGAAGTTCATGTTGACATTAGCATTGGCCATTGATCTACAAGACATATTTGCAAAGGTTTCAGACTAAGTTCATGATAATAAAGTTCTAATCAAATTATGAACTCCCACTCAGATTAGACATCCCTTTAGTCATCTAAGTGTTACACGATCTGAGTCGACTAGGCCGTGTCCGATCATCACGTGAGACGGACTAGTCATCGTCGGTGAACATTCTCATGTTGATCGTATCTTCCATACGACTCGTGTTCGACCTTTCGGTCTCCGTGTTCCGAGGCCATGTCTGCACATGCTAGGCTCGTCAAGTTAACCCTAAGTGTTTTCGCTGTGTAAAACTGTCTTACACCCGTTGTATGTGAACGTAAGAATCCATCACACCCGATCATCACGTGGTGCTTAGAAGCGACGAACTGTAGCAACGGTGCACAGTTAGGGGAGAACACTTCTTGAAATTTTTGTAAGGGATCATCTTATTTACTACCGTCGTCCTAAGTAAACAAGATGCATAAACATAATAAACATCACATGCAATTATATAGTTGTGACATGATATGGCCAATATCATATAGCTCCATTGATCTTCATCTTCGGGGCTCCATGATCATCTTGTCACCGGCTTGACACCATGATCTCCATCATCATGATCTCCATCATCGTGTCTTCATGAAGTTGTCACGCCAACGACTACTTCTACTTCTATGACTAACGTTTAGCAATAAAGTTACGTAGTTTACATGGCGTTATTCAATGACACGTAGGTCATACAAAAAATAAAGACAACTCCTATGGCTCCTGCCGGTTATCATACTCATCGACATGCAAGTCATGAATCCTATTACAAAGAACATGATCTGATACATCACAATTCATCATTCATCACAACTTCTGGCCATATCACATCACATGATCAATCGCTGCAAAAACAAGTTAGACGTCCTCTAATTGTTGTTGCATCTTTTACGTGGCTGCAATTGGGTTCTAGCAAGAACGTTTTCTTACCTACGAATAACCACAACGTGATTTTGTCAACTTCTATTTACCCTTCATAAGGGCCCTTTTCATCGAATCCGCTCCAACTAAAGTGGGAGAGACAGACACCCGCCAGCCACCTTATGCAACTAGTGCATGTCAGTCGGTGGAACCGGTCTCACGTAAGCGTACGTGTAAGGTTGGTCCGGTCCGCTTCATCCCACAATACCGCCGAAGCAAGAAAAAACTAGTAGAGGCAAGTAAGATGACAAAATCCACGCCCACAACAAAATTGTGTTCTACTCGTGCAAAGAGAACTACGCATAGACCTAGCTCATGATGCCACTGTTGGGGAACGTTGTAGAAAATTAAAATTTTTCCTACGGTTTCACCAAGATCCATCTATGAGTTCATCTAAGCAACGAGTCAAGGGAGAGAGTTTGCATCTACATACCACTTGTAGATCGCGTGCGGAAGCTTGCAAGGTGATGATGGAGTCGTACTCGACGTGATTCGAATCACCGATTACCAAGTGCTGAACGGACAGCACCTCCGCGTTCAACACACGTACGGGACGGGAGACGTCTCCACCTTATTGATCCAGCAAGGGGGAAGGAGAGGTTGAGGAAGACAACTCCACCGGCAGCACGACGGCGTGGTGATGGTGGAGAGGCAGTACTCCGACAGGGCTTCGCCAAGCACACAACAGAGGAGGAGAGGTGTTGGGGAGGGGAGGGCTGCGCCTTGGAGGGTGGTGTGGCTGCCCTCCCCTCACCCCTCTATTTATAGGGGGAAGGGAGAAGGGGGCCGGCCCCCTAGAACCCATCTAGGGGGGGTGCGGCGGCCTAGGGGAGAGGGGAGAGGGTGGCTTGCCCCCCAAGCCAAGGGGGGCGCCCCCTCTAGGGTTCCCCCCTCAACCCTAGGCGCATGGGCCCAAGGGAGGGGGTGCGGCCAGCCCACCAGGGGCTGGCTCCCTGCCCCACGCAGCCCATGTGCCCCCCCGGGAGGGGTGGCCCCTCCCGATGGACCCCCGGAACCCTTCCGGTGGCCCCGGTACAATACCGGTATGACCCCGAAACTTCCCGGTGTCCGTTTGACAACTTCCCATATATAAATCTTTACCTCCGAATCCTTCCGGAGCTCCTCGTGACATCCAGGATCCCATCCGGGACTCCGAACAACATTCGGTAGTCACATACTAGTCTTCCTAATAACCCTAGCGTCACCGAACCTTAAGTGTGTAGACCCTACGGGTTCGGGAGACATGCAGACATGACCGAGACGCTCTCAGTCAATAACCAACAGCGGGATCTGGATACCCATGATGGCTCCCACATGATCCTCGATGTTGTCATCGGATGAACCACGATGTCGAGGATTCGATCAAACCCTGTATGCAATTCCCTTTGTCAATCGGTACGTTACTTGCCCGAGACTCAATCGTCGGTATCCCAATACCTTGTTCAGTCTCGTTACCGGCAAGTCACTTTACTCGTACCGTAATGCATGATCCCGTGTCCAACACCTTGGTCACATTGAGCTCATTATGATGATGCATTACCGAGTGGGCCCAGAGATACCTCTCCGTCATACGGAGTGACAAATCCCAGTCTCGATCCGTGTCAACCCAACAGATACTTTCGGAGATACCTGTAATGCACCTTTATAGTCACCCAGTTACGTTGTGACGTTTGATACACCCAAGGCACTCTTACGGTATCCGGGAGTTACACGATCTCATGGTCGAAGGAAGAGATACTTGACACTGGCAAAGCTCTAGCAAAACGAGCTACACGATCTTTTATGCTATGCTTAGGATTGGGTCTTGTCCATCACATCATTCTCCTAATGATGTGATCCCGTTATCAACGACATCCAATGTCCATAGTCAGGAAACCATGACTATCTGTTGATCACAACGAGCTAGTCAACTAGAGGCTCACCAGGGACATATTGTGGTCTAAGTATTCACACGTGTATTACGATTTCCGGATAATACAGTTATAGCATGAATAAAAGACATTTATCATGAACATTGAAATATAATAATACTTTTATTATTGCCTCTAGGGCATATTTCCAACAGGAGATGCATAGCAATGAGGGGGAGAGTGTTTCTACGTACCCTCGTAGACCGTTAGCGGAAGCATTTCACAACACGGCCGATGTAGTCGGATTTTCTTCGCGATCCACCGATCGAGTACCGAACGTATGACACCTTTGAATTCTGCACACATTCAGCTCGGTGACGTCCCTCGCCTTCTTGATCCAGCAAGACATTGAGGTAGTAGATGAGTTCTGTCAGCACGATGGTGTGGTGACGGTCATCGTGAAGTGATCTCTGCAGGGCTTCACCTAAGCACTACGAAAATATGACTGGTGGAGTAAACAGTGGAGGGGGTGCCGCACACGGATAGGCAATTGTCTCGTGTGTGCTAGCCTCCCCCCCACATATATATCGAAGGGGGAATGAAAGAGGAGGAGGGGGAAGGAAGGGGGAATCCTATTCCCTTTCTTTCCTTTCCTCCTTCCCCTTGGCTGTCCCATATGGAGGGTGCACCAGCCCCTTGTGGCTGGTGCGGTTCCCCTCTTGCCCATAAGGCCCATATCTTTTGTCGGGGTTGCATGGAACCCCTTCCAATGACCCGATATGTACCCGGAACACTTCCGGTGTCTGAATACCATCGTCCTATATATAAATATTTACCTCTCGATTATTTCAAGACTCCTCGTCATGTGTGTGATCTCATCCAGGACTCCGAACAACATTCGGTCACCAAATCACATAAACCCATATAATACCATATCGTCATCGAACGTTAAGCGTGCGGACCCTACAGGTTCAAGAACTATGTAGACATGACAGAGACACCTCTCTGGTCAATAACCAATAGCGGAACCTGGATGCTCATATTGGCTCCTACATATTCTATGAAGATCTTTATCAGTCGAACCGTTATGACAACATACGTAATTCTCTTTGTCCATCGGTATGTTACTTGCCCGAGATTTGATCGTTTGGTATCTTCATACCTAGTTCAATCTTGTTACTGGCAAGTCTCTTTACTCGTTCTGTAATACATCATCTTGCAACTAACTCATTAGTCACCTTGCTTGCAAGGCTTCTTATGATGTGTATTACCAAGAGGGCCCACAGATACCTCTTCGATACTCGGAGTGACAAATCCTAATCTTGATTTATGCCAACTCAACAAACACCTTCGGAGATACCTGTAGAGCATCTTTATAATCACCCAGTTATGTTGTGACGTTTGATAGCACACAAGGTATTCCTCCGGTATCCAGGATTTGGGTAATCTCATAGTCAAAGGAACATGTATTTGACATGAAGAAAGCAATAGCAATAAACTGAACGATCATTATGCTAAGCTAACTGATGGGTCTTGTCCATCACATCATTCTCCTAATGATGTGATCCCATTATCAAATGACAACACATGTCCATGGTTAGGAAACCTTAACCATGTTTGATCAACGAGCTAGTCTAGTAGAGGCTCACTAGGGACACTGTATTTGTTTCTGTATTCACACATGTATTTAAGTTTCCGATCAATACAATTCTAGCATGAATAATAAACCTTTATCATGAATAAGGAAATATAAAATAACAACTTTATTATTGCCTCCAGGGCATATTTCCTTCAGTCTCCCATTTGCAGTAGAGTCAATAATCTAGTTCACATCGTCATGTGATTAACACCCATAGTTCACATCGCCATGTGACCAACACCCAAAGAGTTTACTAGAGTCAATAATCTAGTTCACATCGCTATGTGATTAACAACCAAAGAGTACTAAGGTGTGAAAATGTTTTGCTTGTGAGAGAGGTTTAGTCAACGGGTCTGCCATATTCAGATCCGTATGTATTTCACAAATTTCTATGTCTACAATGCTCTGCATGGAGCTACTCTAGCTAATTGCTCCCACTTTAAATACATATCCAGATTGAGACTCAGAGTCATCTGGATTGATGTAAAAGCTTTGCATCGACGTAACTCTTTACGACGAACTCTTTATCACATCCATAACCGAGAAATATTTCCTTAGCCCTCTAAGGATAATTTTGACCGTTGTCTAGTGATCTACTCGTAGATCACTATTGTACCCACTTGCCAAACTTATGGCAAGCTACATAATAGGTCTAGTACACAGCATGTCATACTTTATAGAACCTATGGTTTAGTCATAGGGAATGAGTTTCATTCTCTCTCTATCTTCTGTCGTGGTCGGGTTTTGAGTCTTACTGAACTTCATACCTTGCAATGGAGGAAAGAACCCTTTCTTTGACTGATCCATTTTGAACTTCTTCAAAACTTTGTCAAGGTATGTGCTTTGTGAAAGTCCTATTTAGTGTCTCGATCTATATCTATAGATCTTGATGCCCAATACATAAGTAGCTTTACCAAGGTATTTTATTGAAAAAATTCTTACTCAAGTATCCTTTTATGCTACCCAGAAATTCTATATCATTTCCAATCAATAATATTTCATCCACATATAATATCAGAAATGCTATAGAGGTCTCACTCACTTTCTTGTAAATACAGGCTTCACCGTAAGTCTGTATAAAACCATATGCTTTGATCACCTCATCAAACTGTATATTCCAACTCCGAGATGCTTGCACCAGTCCATAGATGGATCGCTGGAGCTTGCACACTTTGTTAGCACCTTTAGGATCTACAAAACCTTCTGGTTGTATCATATACAACTGTTCTTTAAGAAATCCATTAAGGATTGCGGTTTTGACATCCAATTTTCAGATTTCATAAAATGCGACAATTGCTAACATGATTCAGACGGACTTAAGCATCGCTACCGGTGATAAGGTCTCTGTCGGTGTCAAAACCGGTGGATCTCGGGTAGGGGGTCCCGAACTCTGCGTCTAAGGCTAATGGTAATAGGAGGCGGGGGACACAATGTTTACCCAGGTTTGGGCCCTCTCTATGGAGGTAATACCCTACTTCATGCTTGATTTATCTTGATGATATGAGTATTAGAAGAGTTGATCTACCATGAGATCGTAGAGGATAAACCCTAGAAGCTAGCGTATGATTATGATTGTAGTTGTCCTACAGACTAAATCCTCTGGTTTATATAGACATCGGAGGGGGTTAGGGTTACACAGAGTCGGTTACAAAGAAGGAAATCTACATATCCGAATTGCCAAGCTTGCCTTCCACGCAAAGGAGAGTCCCACCCGGACACGGGACGAAGTCTTCAATCTTGTATCTTCATAGTCCAACAATCCGGCATAAGCATATAGTCCGGCTGTCCGAGGACCCCCTAATCTAGGACTCCCTCAGTAGCCCCTGAACCAGGCTTCAATGACGATGAGTCCGGCACGCATATTGTCTTCGGCATTGCAAGGCGGGTTCCTTCTCCGAATACTCCAAGGTAGATTTTGAACACATGAATCGTGTCCGGCTCTACAAAACAAATTCCACATACCATCGTAGAGAGCACAATTTTTCACCAATCTAATCTGCTGACAATTTTTCATAGCGTGACATCATGTCGTAGCCCGGTCATTATGCAAACCGATTTTCTCAACCTGCTACTACATTTATTGCGAGGCGGTTTTATTGGCACGTCTTGTCGAAGCAGAGATCGTGTACCCTTATCACGGGATTCTCATCAATACAGGTGTGGGTAACCCAACCGCGCCATCAACACGACGCTTGGGGAATAAGCGAGTTTATAGGGCAAGTGGGGAGGCGCACAGTTTCTACCGCCTTTATAAAGAGATAAGGATTCCTCTTTTGCACCCACGCCTTCTCCTTCCTCTGCTCATCCATTCTCTCTCACTCGAGCTCCAGCGCCCAAGCGTTCGTCTTCTCCGCCCAAAAAGGCCCTCCGAAAATGTCCGGATACGGAGTAGGAGGCAAGTGGATGGCCTCTACCGTTCGGCAGAAGGATATCAAAAAGCTTCGGGAGACCAGGTATCTGGCCAAGAAAATCAGCCATCATCTCCCGACGGTGGGACAGATCGTCCCTACTCCGGAACCCCACGAGAGGGTTGTATTCCTCCCTCACTTCGTCCGCGGGCTAGGGTTTCCCCTCCACCCATTCGTTCGCGGCATCATGTATTACTACGGGATCAATTTTCATGATCTTTCCCCCAATTCCTTCCTCAACATCTCGACATTCATCGTCGTGTGCGAGGCCTTTCTCCGCATCTCGCCACACTTTGGCTTATGGCTGAAGATTTTTAATGTGAAGCCCAAGGTAGTGAGCAGCGAGCACGCCGAGTGCGGAGGCGCCATGGTGAGCCAGATGCCCAACGTCACATGGCCATCTGGTACTTTCAATGATTCCGTCAAAGGGTGGCAACAGAAGTTGTTCTATGTCACTAAGCCACGCGGCACGAAATGGGACGCAGCTCCCGAATTCCGATCCGGAGCTCCCCTGTGGCTCACGTCCTGGCCCAAGAAGGGCCTGAACTGGTCGTCGCCCAACAAGTTGTCGGTTGTCTAGACGCGCGTCAAGGATATGGAAGACAAGAATATCAAACTTGTCAATGTAGTATAGGTGATGTTAGTTTGTCGGATTCTCCCTTGTCAACACTGGGCCTGCAATTTATGGGAATTCGACCCGGCTAAGCACCAGACCCTACTAGGGTTCTTTGGCTCATCGCACAAAGACATCTGGAAGGTGCTATTTAAGTCCGGCAAATCATGGCCGGACTCAGCCAAGGACCGCGGGTATCAACTGTCCCAACCTGCAAGTTCGGTAAGTCATTGTACGTTGGCCAGTCATACATTTTATTTGCATAATCCAAGGGAAATGCTTAATGTGTTTTTCCACAACTCTCCTAGGGCTGGACGAAGAAGGCGGGGCGGATCTACTGTCCGGCCCCACTGCCAGAAGAACCAGCCGGCCCACTTCTGACAAAGATGTTGGTCCCGACGCCTTATAAGGTGCCGAAGAAGAAAGCCGAGAAGGAGTCCAAAGAGACCCGGGGCAGCCTTCGCCGCCGCGGCACTTCAGCCATAATATCCGAAGATTCCGATGCCCGCTCTTCCTCCAAGGAGGACGAGGAAGAGGAGGAAAACCAATCCTCCCCAGCGGGGGGAGGAAAGAAAAGGACAGCCTCCACACACTTGGAGGCCGAGTCGCCTAAGAAGGGGAGAACTCCCCTCCCGGAGGAATCCGCCACCGCTACCAATAGCAGCCCGGAGTGGGATCCCAGGGTCCAGCCCCTGGTGAATTCGTGAGTATATAAAATCTGAACACACTTGCGCATCCAGACTCACTATTGTGTGTTGTTTTAATCAGTGAGCCACACTTTTTTGCAGTCGGGCGAGGTCCCGCACCGAACAATCCTCATTCGAGGATTTACTGGGCTCGGATGCCATGGACAGTGGGACACCCCCCAAAGCCCCCTCCCCAAAGCATGTGAATGACACTGAGGCATCGTCCCAGGGGACCCAGGCCGAGGAGGGGGTGAAACCTCGGTGGTCGGACACACGGGAGAAAAGTCTCACATGGACATTGATGGCGGGGGCTATCTCGAATTCGCCCCCCAGCCAGACACAATTTCGGAGACCAATACGGCTCCGGAATCAGGCAGGCAGCCTCCGTCGATAGGAGGGGGTGCGCCTGTTCCACCGGCAACCTCTGCCCACCCAAGGGTGCTGGATACCTTATCGGCGGTGCTGAGCAGCGCCTCCATCGTTGAAGAACACCGTGCCCTTATGGGTGCGGTCATTGAGAAGATTCAGTCCGCTAAGAGCGGGCTGAATGAAGCTTGCATCAGCCTTATAACAGGCTGTGAGGTATGTTGTGAGGTTTCAAAGAGTGTTACAGTATAGGTAGTAGCCCATGATACACTGTTCGGTGTTCGAAAGAAAGAACCGGACAGAGGATCAAATACATGTTCGCAGGAGACTCACCTTGTGGCACCTCTCCCTCTTTTTTTATAAGCAGGCATCTGTAGTGACTACCGCCTCTCACACTACGGAAGTCTCCGGACTAAAGCAGAGTCTGGAGCGGGCCGAAGAGGAGCTCGGCCGGGTACAAAAGCAGTTGGAGGATAACCAAGGTATGTTAAAAACCTTGCTTGCATTCAGCGCGAATGAATAATTCAGTATGATAAAAATATGTTCATGGTGTGCTCTAGGGATGATGACCGAAGTCGAGGCTCTTAAGAAGGCTCTGGCCGAGGCCAAGAAAAAGGCAGCCGCAGAGTGGGCTCTTCGTGAGAAGCATGAGGCCAGGGTTATTGAAGATGAGCAAGAGCTCCAAGAGACTGTAAAGAAATGCCAAACCATGGAGCAGAGTTTAACGGAGAAAGAATCCGAACTCACCAAGGCTCGTCAGGCCACATGCGATGCCCGGGGGGAAGCCCAAGACGCCCTACAGGAAATCCAGGAGGCGAGGAAGGTCGCGGCGGGTAATGCTTTTTCTATACAAAGCAATTATTTTAGGAGAAAATCATGTTGCTAATTTGAATTCAGATTTCTCCAAAGGTATTTGTAGAGCTGCCATGCAGCATATCTGATGCCGCACAATTCTATCGAGCCGAAGAAAGGAGCACTGCAGAGAAGCTCTTCTGGTCGCAGTATCTGGCGCCGGAGTATCCAGTGCCCTTTGCCAATCAACTGAAACAACTAATCGAACTGCTTAAGGCGGCCGAACTAGCCATGAAGGATTTAGTTATCCGGCTATGGCCTGCCGAGCCGATTCCCAATAGTTACTTCGGGCTCGTAAAGCGGCTTGTGAGTGCCTGCCCTCGACTTGAAGTCATCAAGCGACTGGTCTATATGGAGGGTGCACAAATGGCTTTCGCCCGCGCGAAGGTGCACTGGGCGAAGATGGATGCTGAAAAGTTGATGACCGAAGGACCGCCGGAGGGGAAGGAGCACCGCAAGCCCGAGTTATATTATGATAGTGTCCTAAAAGGACCCCGCCCCTTGTGGCGGAGCAATGCACCAAGGACATTATATTTCCATGAATACAATCATGTTGTCCTTTGCAAAGTTAAACAAGGTCATTTCTATTGTTTAGTGCCTGTTATTTGAAAGATTTTCCTCCTGTGCAGCCGTTTTATATATTAATCCTGAGAGTTGGCCAGTCGTCGGCTTCTGCCCCCACGTAGGAAGTACGGGGCTGTTCAGGATAAAGTTGAGCACTCTTTACCCCAACTTTGGGTCCTTGAAGGAGGTGTTCAGCGCAATGAACCAGGCAATCGGACTATAAGGCTTTATCACTCTCACTTAGCCATAGGAGTTTGACAAAAGAAAGGTAGGCGCAACCCCTGGTGCTCGGAAGACCGCACTAGGGGCTCTATACGCACCTGATCAGAAGAAAAGCTGATCCATCGCATGCTGCATTAGTTATCGCATAATGCGAAAGAAATCCTTGAAGATTTTTTAACCTCTCGAACAGCTGACCAGCTCTCGCCGTATCATGACAGTCAGTTTTTGGCTTTCTCTACTGAGGCGCTCTTCCAGAAGAACCGAGACAGAATCGCAGTAGTTCTCCCTTTACTACCCTGGCCGATATAGCGAAACGTAGGGTAGCAAGCACAGGAGCCGGGCAACCCAACTATTGACCCAAGACATGAGTCGGAGTCGATGCATATAATGCTATAAGTTCGGGATGCCGAACGACCGTGAAGGTATTCACACTTTATTACCGTATTATGGGTACAACAAGGCCCCTGGCATATTAAGGCATATCGCGGTGTACGGATGCCATTTAACAAAGAGTGTCCATAAGAAACAACAGCAGATAAGCGTCATATAAAGCTACATGTTGTAATTGAATAACACATCGATGCGTATGACTACTGGTAATGTGATAAAAAGGAATATGACTTCGGAACCTGCTGAGACCAGGCAGGGGTAGGATGTGTGCAGATCCGGATTGTAATCGGATTGTCATTGAGGGGAATATCTAAGGATTCCCTTATGCGTTCGATTTGTTTCCCTTCTTGGTATATTTGTCCGTTCATGGGTCTGATCTCCATGTTGCCAGTCCTGGCCTGCAGAAAAGTGGACCTGCAGAGAAAATGCAAATACGTTTGTGTGCCACGGAGTGGTTAAGCCGCATTGTGTGGCCTAGCTTTGCCTCCGTTTACTGCTGGAGTGTTTTAATTGAGCTCATGACGAGCCGGGCTATCCTGCCGCGAAGTAGTTCGGACTCCTTTGATGGTGTCCGGAAGCTTGGGCGTCAACTCAGGGTTCGATTGAAAGATGCCCCTCGTTGCTTCTACTGTGAAGGCGGCGGTGTGCTCTTCGGCACAGAGGGAGCGTTCGGCCTTGCCATTAACTGTTATGACGCCGCACGGATCGGGCATCTTGAGCTTAAGGTAGGCATAATGTGGCACCGCGTTGAATCTAGCAAATGCGGTTCGTCCGAGCAGTGCATGATAGTTACTGCGAAAAGGGACGATGTCGAAGATTAACTCTTCAGTACGGTAATTATTCGGTGGTCCAAAGACTACCTCCAAAGTGATGGAGCCTGTACAATAGGCCTCCACACCTGGTATAACACCCTTAAGGGTGGTTTTAGTGGGTTTGATCATTGAAGGATCGATACCCATCTTACGCACTGTGTCCTGATACAGCAGGTTCAGACTGCTGCCTCCATCCATAAGGACTCGTGTGAGGTGGAATCCGTCAATTATTGGGTCCAGGACTAGTGCGACTGAATTGCCTTGACTGGTATTGGTCGGGCGATCCTTATGGTCAAAGGTGATCGGGCCAAACGACCATAGGTCATATTTTGGGGCGACTGGCTCAGTTCCGTCGCCATCCCTGAGAGTGCACATCCGCTCCCGCTTGGGAATATGGGTGGCGTTTATCATGTTCACCGTTTTGATTTGCAAGGGAAAATTCTTTTGTCCTCCTGTGTTCGGTGGCCGGGGCTCCTCATCGTCGTCATCGCTTTGCGACCCCTTCTCCTTGTTTTTGGCACCTGACCTATCGGCTTGTTTGAAGACCCAGCATTCTCTGTTAGTATGATTGGCTGGTGTTCCTGGGGTGCCATGAATTTGGCATGGACGGTCGAGTATACGGTCCAGACTGGACTCGCCTAGATTGTTTCTTTTAAATGGCTTCTTCTGTTGACCGGGCTTGGAGCCACTGAATCCGGCATTGACGGCCGTGTCTTCGGTGTTGTTGCCATTATTCCGCCGCTTATGTTTGCTGCACTGGGGCTTGCTGTTGCTTCTTGCTTCAGAAGCCCCCGGTTTGCTTGAGGTGCTGTTGTTATGAGCCAACCAACTATCTTCGCCCGCACAAAATCGGGTCATGGGTGTCGTGAGGGCTGCCATAGATTTCGGCTTCTCTTGGCCGAGGTGTCGGGCAAGCCATTCATTGTGGATGTTATGCTTAAAGGCCTCTAGGGCTTCGGCATCCAGACAATCGACAATTTGGTTCTTTTTAGTTAGGAACCGAGTCCAGAATTTCCTGGCTGACACTCTGGGCTGTTGGGTTATATGACTTAACTCATCAGCATCCGGTGGCCGCACATAAGTGCCCTGGAAGTTATCCAGGAATGCGTCTTCCAGGTTCTCCCAACTTCCAATAGAGTTTGCCGGCAAACTATTCAGCCAATGCCGAGCTGGTCCTTTGAGTTTTAGTGGGAGGTACTTGATGGCATGCAGATTATCACCACGGGCCATGTGAATGTGGAGACAGAAATCTTCTATCCATACCGCGGGGTCTGTAGTCCCATCGTAGGGCTCGATATTCACGGGCTTAAACCCTTCTGGGAATTCATGCTCCATTACTTTGTCAGTGAAGCATAGGGGGGTGTGCAGCGCCTCTATACCGGGCTATATCACGACGCAGTTCAGATGAGTCTGGTCTGTTCTATTCGGCCCGGCCGGATTTGTATTTAGTGTATCCGGCGTGGCAGTCATCATCGCGCGTTGTGGCACGCCCCCGTGATCCGTAGATCGATCTTGACTGTCCTGCTTTCTTTTCCAGTTCGTCTTGCAGGTCATGCATGTAGCCCCGGGCCTTTGTGTTTTTATTTGTTTGGCGACGGGGTGCGGGCTGGTGTTCGGGCTGATACACCGCTTTGTCTCGGCCGCGAGGTGGCCGGTCAGCCGCATCTTGTGCTGGTAGTGTAGGCTCTAGTGCCTCCTCCTCGAATGGAGGTAACAACCTGTGCTTGGGGTAACTTTTGGTTGGGCGCTCGAGTCCGTATTCCTCGACTGCCAGGACTTCAGTCCATCTATCAGTTAGCAGATCTTGATCAGCTTGAAGCTGCTGCTGTTTTTTCTTCAGGCTTTTTGCAGTGGCTATAAGCCGGTGTTTGAAGCGCTCCTGCTCGACGGGATCCTCTGGCACGATAAATTCTTCGTCGCCGAGGCTCACCTCGTCTTTGGAGAGAGGCATGTAATTGTCATCCTCCGAGTCTCCATCCATTGCCTGTTCGTCAGGGATAGCTTGCCCATCCTCCCGTCCGGCTTGCTCCAAGCTTGGCTGGGTAGGATTGTTGTCGTCTTCGGCATCATCCGGAGTGCTATCGTCTCTTGTGCCGGTATCACTATTCTTGCTATGGTGGGCTTAGAGCGGCGCCACTGACGCCGGCGCTTAGATTGCTTCTCAAGGGGATTATCCTCCGTTGCCTCATTGCCATTGCTTTCTTTGGGTGTGTCAACCATATATATATCATATGATGAGGTGGCTGTCCAGCACCCTGTGGGTGGTGGTTCCTGTTCTCCTCTGGCATTGTTGTCCATACCGTCGATGTCTTCGTAGTCGAAATCAAGCACGTCGGTTAAGTCATCGATAGTAGCTATTAAGTGGGTGGTGGGTGGGTAACGAATTCGTCGTCCGCTTCCCACTCGAGCTGGACATAGTTCGTCCAAGAGTTTCCTGATAGGGAGAGAGATTTTAATGAGTTCAGCACATCGCCCAAGGACGAGTACCGCAAAATATCCGTAGAGGTAAACTCCATGATCGGCGCCCAATCAGGTTCGGTAGGCACGGATGCGCGCGGTTCGGAGATGAGTCCGAGGGTCCGATGACACAGACCTCATTGGAGGCGAAGTCTGTGTTCGGCTCTATCGCCAATGAGTATGCGGCCTCCATGGCGGGGTCCATCCACCCATCCTTGGATGGCACGATCTGCTCCGGATTTAGAGCCAGGGCAGCTGCAGGTGTGATCTCCTGAATGCCTTCCGCTGGCAGATCTAAGTCATGCTCATTGTGACTATACGGCGCACCTGCTATGGGCTCGAATCCGTCGAAGATCAAGTCTCCACGGATATCTGCAGTGTAGTTCAGAGTTCCAAACCTGACATGATGGCCATGGGCGTAGCTATCGATCTGCTGCAGATGGCCAAGCGAGTTGGCCCGCAGTGCGAAGCCGCCGAATACGAAGATCTGTCTGGGAGGAAGACCTCACCCTGGATCGCATTGCTGCGGATGATTGAAGGAGCCATCAAGCCTTACCGCAACGACACAGTGGAACTCTCAATGAAAGCACAAATGTCGGTGTCAAAATTGGCGGATCTCGGGTAGGGGGTCCCGAACTGTGCGTCTAAGGCTAATGGTAACAGGAGGCGGGGGACACAATGTTTACCCAGGTTCAGGCCCTCTCTATGGAGGTAATACCCTACTTCCTGCTTGATTGATCTTGATGATATGAGTATTACAAGAGTTGATCTACCATGAGATTGTAGAGGCTAAACCCTAGAAGCTAGCCTATGATTATGATTGTTGTTTTCCTACGGACTAAAGCCTCCGGTTTATATAGACACCGGAGGAGGTTAGGGTTACACAGAGTCGGTTACAGAGAAGGAAATCTACATATCCGAATTGCCAAGCTTGCCTTCCACGCAAAGGAGAGTCCCACCCGCACACGGGACGAAGTCTTCAATCTTGTATCTTCATAGTCCAACAGTCCGGCATAAGCATATAATCCGACTGTCCGAGGACCCCCTAATCCAGGACTCCCTCAGTCTCATCGTAGTCAACCCCTTGAACTTATCGAAAACCTTTTGCGAAAAGTCGAGCTTTGTAGACAGTAACATTACCATCAGCGTCAATCTTCTTCTTGAAGGTCCATTTATTCTCTATGGCTTGCCGATCATCGGGCAAGTCCACCAAAGTCCACACTTTGTTCTCATACATGGATCATGTCTCAGATTTCATGGTCTCAAGCCATCTATCAGAATCTGGGCTCATCACAGCTTCTTCATAGCTCGTAGGTTCGCCATGGTCTAATAACATGACTTTCAGGACAGGGTTACTGTACCACTCTGGTGCGGAACATGTTCTGGTTGACCTACGAAATCCAATAGTAACTTGATCCGAAGTTTCATGATCATCATCATTCGATTCCTCTCTAGTTGGTTTAGGCATCACGGGAACGGATTTCTCTGATGTGCTACTCTCCAATTCGAGAGAAGGTATAATTACCTCATCAAGTTCTACTTTCCTGCCACTCACTTCTTTCTAGAGAAACTCCTTCTCTAGAAAGGACCCATTCTTAGCAACAAAGATTTTGCCTTCGGATCTATGGTAGAAGGTGTACCCAATAGTTTCTTTAGGGTATCCTATGAAGAGATACTTCTCTGATTTAGGTTCGAGCGTATCAGGCTGAAGCCTTTTGACATAAGCATCCCATCCCCAAACTTTAAGAAACGACAACTTAGGTTTCTTGCCAAACCACAGTTCATACGGTGTCATCTCAACGGATTTTCACGGTGCCCTATTTAATGTGAATGCGGTTGTCTCTAATGTATAACTCCAATTTGATAGTGGTAAATCGGTAAGAGACATCATAGATCGCACCATATATAATAAAGTAAGGTTACAACGTTCGGACACACCATTACGCTGTGGTGTTCCAGGTGGTGTGGGTTATGAAACAATTCCATGTTGTTTTAAATGAAGGCCAAACTCGTAACTCAAATATTCACCTCCACGATCAGATCGTAGAAACTTTATTTTCTTGTTACGATGATTCTCCACTTCACTTTGAAATTCTTTGAATTTTTCAAATGTTTCAGACTTGCGTTTCATCAAGTAGATATACCCATACCTACTCAAATCATGTGTGAAGGTCAAAAAATAACGATACCCGCCGTGTGCCTCAACACTCACTACATACATCGGTATGTATTATTTCCAATAAGTCATTAGCTTGCTCCATTGTTCTGGAGAACGGAGTTTTGGTCATCTTGCCTATGAGGCATGGTTCGCAATCATCAAATGATTCATAATCAAGTGATTCCAAAAGTCCATCCGCATTGAGTTTCTTCATGCGCTTTACACCAATATGACCTAAACGGCAGTGTCACAAGTAAGTTGCACTATCATTATCAACTTTGCATCTTTTGGCATCAATAAACCATTCACATTGGGTGTTGATACGTCTCCAACGTATCTATAATTTTTTATTGTTCCATCCTATTATATTACCCCTTTTGGATGTTTATGGGCTTTATTTTAGACATTTATATCATTTTTGGGACTAACCTACTAACCGGAGGCCCAGCCTGTATTGCTGTTTTTTTGCCTATTTTAGTATTTCGAAGAAAAGGAATATCAAATGGAGTCCAAACAGAATGAAACCTTCGGGAGCGTGATTTTTGGAATGAACGTGATCCGGAGAACTTGGAGTGCAAGTCAAGAAGCTTGCAAGGCGGCCAGGAGACAGGAGGGCGCGCCCACCCCCTCTGGGCGCGCCCCCTATCTCCTGGGCCCCACAAGCGGCCACCGACGTACATCTTCCTCCTATATATACCTACGTACCCCGAAAACATCCACAGAGCCAATGAAACACAATTTCCATCGCCGTAACCTTCTGTATCCGCGAGATCCCATCTTGGAGCCTTCGCCGGCGCTCCACCAGAGGGGGAATCGACCATGGAGGGCTTCTACATCAACACCATAGCCCCTTCGATGAGTTGTGAGTAGTTTACCATAGACCTTCGGGTCCATAGTTATTAGCTAGATGGCTTCTTCTCTCTTTTTGGATCTCAATACAATGTTTCCCCCCTCTCTTGTGGAGACCTATTCGACGTAAACTCTTTTTGTGGTGTGTTTGTCGAGATCCGATGAATTGTTGGTTTATGATCAAGTTTATCTATGAGAAATATTTGAATCTCCTCTGAATTCTTTTATGTATGATTGATTTATCTTTGCAAGTCTCTTCGAATTATCAGTTTGGTTTGGCCTACTAGATTGATCTTTCTTACCATGGGAGAAGTGCTTAGCTTTGGATTCAATCTTGTAGTGTCCTTTCCCAGTGACAGCAGGGGCAGCAAGGCACGTATTGTATTGTTGCCATCGAGGATAAAAAGATGGGGTTTACATCATATTTCTTGAGTTTATCCCTCTACATCATGTCATCTTTTTTAATGCGTTACTCTGTTCTTATGAACTTAATACTCTAGATGCAGGCAGGAGTCGGTCGATGTGTGGAGTAATAGTAGTAGATGCAGGCAGAGGAGCCAGTGTACTTGTTGCGGACGTGATGCCTATATACATGATCATGCCTAGATAATCTCATAATTATTCACTTTTCTATCAATTGCTTGATAGTAATTTGTTCACCCACCGTAATACTTATGCTATCTTGAGAGAAGCCACTAGTGAAACCTATGGCCCCCGGGTCTATCTTTTATCATATAAGCTTTCAATCTACTTTTATTTGCATCTTTACTTTTTGCATATATATTATAAAATACCAAAAATATATTTATCTTATCATACTATCTCTATCAGATCTCACTTTCGCAAGTGGCCGTGAAGGGATTGACAACCCCTTTTATTGCGTTGGTTGTGAGTTCTTTGTTTGTTTGTGTAGGTGCGTGGGTCTTTTGAGGAGCCTCCTACTAGATTGATACCTTGGTTCTCAAAAACTGAGGGAAATACCTACTCTACCATTGCTGCATCACCCTTTCCTCTTCAAGGAAAACCAACGCAAGCTCAAGATGTAGCAAGAAGGATTTCTGGCGCCGTTGTCGGGGAGGTCTTCGCTCAAGTCAAGACATACCAAGTACCCATCACAAACTAATCTCCCTCGCATTTACATTATTTGCCATTTGCCTCTCGTTTTCCTCTCCCCCACTTCACCCTTGTCGTTTTATTTTCCCTCGCTTTCCCAATCTCTCTCTCTCTTTCACTTGCCTTTTTCCGTTTGCTCATGTGTTAGATCGTTTGCCTTGTCGTTATGGCTAGCTCAGTCTTCATCCCTTCGTCTCCCGACTTTGAAGTTCTCCACTTCAAGCAAAGAAAAGGAGAAAATTTAAAAGATTCTTGGTTTAGGATGTTAGAATCTTATCATAGTTGCGCTTTAGAAGGAGATTTCAAGATTTTAATTCGCAATTTTTATGTTGGGTTAACCTCACCCACAAACAACTCCTTGATTTCACCGCAAAAGGGGAATTTATTGAAATTGATCCTAGTTCCGCTTATGAAATTATAGAGGGGATAGTAGGAGTACTTCCCCGACAAAAACGATCACCCTTCTCTCTTGAAGGAACCCAAATTTTAGAGAAATTACTTGAATTGCAAAAACTTGTTGAACCATTTAAGAATATTGTTGGGAGTATCAACCGCATGAATTATTTGATCACACTTTACAATAAGCGGTTGGATGCCTTAGACCAAAGGATCTCTGAGAATGAAGGTAAACGCAAAGAGCCTCCCGGACTTGAGCATAACTCCATTAAAAAGATGAGTGCCAAAGATGGCACTACTTAGATCTATCTTCGCTTTTATGCCTAGCTAGGGGCGTTAAACGATAGCGCTAGTTGGGAGGCAACCCAATTTTATTTGTGTTTTTTGTTTTTGTTCCTGTTTAGTAATAAGTTTTGCATCTACCTTCTGTTTAGATGTGTTTTTATCTTTTAATTAGTGTTTGTGCCAAGTAGAACCTATAGGATAACCTATGATGATAGTTGATTTGATTCTGCTGAAAAACAGAAACTTTGCGCGCACGAAATTAGTTTTGTTAAATCACAGAAACATGCTTTTGCGTTGATTCGTTTTGCTGCTGATCAATAGACAAATTGTACAGGACTTAATATTTTGGTAGGATTTTTAGAGTTCCAGAAGTTTGCGTTAGTGACAGATTGCTACAGAATGTTCTGTTTTTGACAGATTCTGCCTTTCATGTGTTGTTTGCTTATTTTGATGCATCTATGGCTAGTAAAATAGTTTATAAACCATAGAGAAGTTGGAATACAGTAGGTTCAACCACAAAATAAATAAAGAATGAGTTCATTACAGTACCTTATGTGGTGGTTTTGTTTTCTTTCACTAACGGAGCTTATAAGATTTCCTGTTGAGTTTTGTGTTGTGAAGTTTTCAAGTTTTGGGTAAAGCTTTGATGGACTATGGAATAAGGAGTGGCAAGAGCCTAAGCTTGGGGATGCCCAAGGCACCCCAAGATATTCAATAATAGCCAAAAGCCTAAGCTTGGGGATGCCCCAGGAAGGCATCCCCTCTTTCGTCTTTGTTCATTGGTAACTTTACTTGGAGCTATATTTTTATTCGCCACATGATATGTGTTTTGCTTGGAGCGTCGTGTATTATATTAGTCTTTGATTTTTAGTTTACCACAATCATCCTTCCTGTACACACCTTTTGGGAGAATCCCACTTGATTAGAATTTGCTAGAATACTCTATGTGCTTCACTTATATCTTTTGAGCTTGATAGTTTTTGCTCGAGTGCTTCACTTATATCTTTTAGAGCACGGCGGTGGCTTAATTTTGAAGAAATTGCTAGTCTCTCATGCTTCACTTATATTATTTTGAGAGTCTTTTAGAACAGCATGGTATTTGCTATGGTTACAAATTTGGTCCTAGAATGATGAGCATCCAAGTTGGGTATAATAAAAACTATCATAGGAAGTGAATTGGATGCTATGATCAATTTGATGCTTGATAATTGTTTTGAGATATAAAGGTAGTAATGTTAGGGTCATGCTAGTGGGAAATTATGAAATTGAGAAATACTTGTGTTGAAGTTGGCAAGTCCCGTAGCATGCACGTATGGTAAAAGTTGTGTGACAAATTTGTTGCATGAGGTGCTCTTTTGATTGTCTTCCTTATGAGTGGAGGTCGGGATCGCGCAATGGTTAACTCCTACCAACCCTTCCCCTAGGAGCATGCGTAGTAGTACTTTGCTTCGAGGGCAAGTAGACTTTTGCAATAAGTATACGAGTTCTTTATGACTAATGTGAGTCCATGGATATACGCACACTCATCCTTCCACTTTGTTAGCCTCTATTATACCGCGGAACTTGCGCCGGTACCATACACCCACCATATACCTTCCTCCAAACAGCCACCATACCTACCTATTATGGCATTTCCATAGCCATTCCGAGATATATTGCCATGCAACTTTCCACCGTTCCATTCATATGACACACATTACTTTTGTCATATTGCTCTTTGCATGATCATGTAGTTGACATCGTATTTGTGGCAAGGACACCTTCATAATTTTCATACATGTCGCTCTTGATTCATTGCATATCCCGGTACACCGCCGGAGGCATTCATATAGAGTCATATCTTATTCTAGCTTTGAGTTGTAAATCAATAAAAGTGTGATGATCTTCATTATTAGAGCATTGTCTCAGTGAGGAAAGGATGATGAAGACTATGATTCCCCCACAAGTCGGGATGAGACTTCGGACTTTAAAAAGAAAAAAAAGAAAGGCCAAAAAGAAAAAAAAGAAAGGCCAAAGAAAAAAAAGACAAAAGAAAAGAAGAAAAGAAGAAAAGAAAAAAATGAGAGAAAAAGCGAGAAGGGACAATGCTACTATCTTTTTTTCCACACTTGTGCTTCAAAATAGCACCATGATCTTCATGATAGAGAGTCTCCTATGTTGTCACTTTCATATACTAAGTGGGAATTTTTCATTATAGAACTTGGCTTGTATATTCCAATGATGGGCTTCCTCAAAACGCCCTCGGTCTTCGTGAGCAAGCGAGTTGGATGCACACCCACTTAGTTTCTTTTGTTGAGCTTTCATATATTAATAGCTCTAGTGCATCCGTTGCATGGCAATCCCTACTCACTCACATAGATATCTATTGATGGGCATCTCCATAGCCCGTTGATACGCCTAGTTGATGTGAGACTATCTTGTCCCTCTTTTTGTCCTCACAACCACCACCATTTACCACCATAGTGCTATGTCCATGGCTTGCGCTCATGTATTGCATAAGAGTTGAAAAAGCTGAAGCGCATTAAAAAGTATGAACCAATTGCTTGGCTGAAACCGGGGTTGTGCATGATGGGAGTATTTTGTGTAATGAAAATGAAGCATGACCTAACTATATGATTTTGTAGGGATAAGCATTCTTTGGCTATGCTATTTTGATAGGACATGATTATTTGTTAGTATGCTTCGAAGCATTATTTTTTTTATGTTTTATAAGCTTTTATCTTGAATCATTTGGATCTGAACATTCATGCCACAATAAAGAAAATTACATTGAGAATTATGCTAGGTAGCATTCCACATCAAAAATTCTGTTTTTATCATTTACCTACTCGAGGACGAGCAGGAATTAAGCTTGGGGATGCTTGATACGTCTCCAACGTATCTATAATTTTTTATTGTTCCATGCTATTATATTACCCCTTTTGGATGTTTATGGGCTTTATTTTACACATTTATATCATTTTTGGGACTAACCTACTAACCGGAGGCCCAGCCCGTATTGCTGTTTTTTTGCCTATTTCAGTATTTCGAAGAAAAGGAATATCAAACGAAGTCCAAACGGAATGAAACCTTCTGGAGCATGGTTTTTGGAACGAATGTGATCCGGAGAACTTGGAGTGCAAGTCAACAAGCTTGCGAGGCGGCCAGGAGACAGGAGGGCGCGCCCACCTCCTCTGGGCTCGCCCCCTATCTCCTGGGCCCCATAGGCGGCCACCGACGTACTTCTTCCTCCTATATATACCTACGTACCCCGAAAACATCCACGGAGCCAACGAAACACAATTTCCACCGCCGTAACCTTCTGTATCCGTGAGATCCCATCTTGGAGCCTTCGCCGGCGCTCCACCGGAGGGGGAATCGACCATGGAGGGCTTCTACATCAACACCATAGCCCCTCTGATGAGTTGTGAGTAGTTTACCACAGACCTTCGGGTCCATAGTTATTAGCTAGATGGCTTCTTCTCTCTTTTTTGGATCTCAATACAATGTTCTCCCCCTCTCTTGTGGAGATCTATTCGACGTAAACTCTTTTTGCGGTGTGTTTGTCGAGATCCAATGAATTGTGGGTTTATGATCAAGTTTATATATGAGAAATATTTGAATCTCCTCTGAATTCTTTTATGTATGATTGAGTTATCTTTGCAAGTCTCTTTGAATTATCAGTTTGGTTTGGCCTACTAGATTGGTAGTTCTTGCAATGGGAGAATTAGTGTTGAACCTAAATAATCATGCTCAACGCAAACACCAAATAACATTTATTTAGGTTCAACACTAATCCTGAAGGTAGCGGGAGTCTGCGATGGTGATCGTATCAACCTTGGAATCACTTCCAACACACATTGTCACCTTGCCCTTAACTAGTCTATGTTTATTCTGCAACTCCTGTTTTGAGTTACTAATCTTAGCAACTGAATCTGTTGGGGATATAACTATTAGGTATGACCCGCCAGGAGGGGCCGGGTTATACCTATGGCGATTCGTAATATGAATTCCAAGATGGTACTTGAAGATGGCAGTTCAGTTAAGGGCCCAAGGCCCAAAGGCGGCTTAAGGCCCGTAGAGATAAACCGCCATATATGTATGACTTGTATTGTAAGGCAAGAATAGATAGTCACCGGGCCAGAGACTATTTATGAGCTGGCCGGGACTCCGTGAGCCGCTGGGCGTCGACCTGTGTATATAAAGGGACGACCTGGCGGCGGTTCAGGACAAGGAACAACATATTGAAAGCTAGGTCAAGCGGATTTGCTCCCTGGTAATCGAGATATAAGAAATACCATCTCAAACTGGATTAGGCCTTTACCTTCACTGCAAGGGGCCAAACCAGTATAAACTCCCGTGTCCTTTGTCCCGTTTAACCCCTTTTAGCTTCCTAGTTGTGATGGCTCCACGACTAAGTCCTTTTGCTAGGACATCTGTCATGACCTTTCCATGACAGTTGGCACCCACCGTGGGGCCAACGCACGATGGATTTGAGTTCTTAAAGGGCAGCTTCGAAGGGCTCAAGTGATACGCTGTGGGCCGGATGACCGAGAGTCATCGCAGCAAGCTCTACATCGACGATGCAGGTTGGGGCCCCGAGCCGGCTCAATTGAGTATGGGTACCGGGTCCCTTCAGCGGAATCCATGTCTACATCAGCAAGATCGGTGAGCTGGGCCCTGAGCCAGACATCTGCATCGACATCATCGAGATGGCTCAGCGTGCGAGACCCGCCCGAGCTCAGCCTTCCGTGAAGCGTGCCTTCATGGGATGCATCCATGGAGGGGAATTTGATGAAGGATCTATGTCTGGCGGTGAGACGGCCATCTACTCTCATGACGAATCATCCATGGGTAAGACTGATTCCTTGTACCAACTGGAAGATGGAGGGCTTGGGGGCTACTCCGATGGCAACAGTATTCTGGACCCCTATGAGCCGCCAAACAGAGTCGAGATCTTCATGGCTAACACGCAACCTGGGAAAAACTCGACGACTGCGGCAGCAATGACTTCCGGGTCAGCAGCGGTGATGGCAGCCGGGGCAGGAGGCCCTACGCCCATCGACTCAGGTTTTGATGGCTTTAATGGATAAGTTGACGACTCTGTTAGCGGTCGTAGTCAATCCGGTGAATCACGATCAACATGATGCGGAAGTAGCATAGTTACGTGAGGAGGTAACACAGGCCAAAGAAGACCTCGTGGCAGAGGACGTCAGGATGGCGGCGGAACGGGCGGCTTTGAATGCTCAGCCCAGTGGATTCGGTCGGAGCATTTCCAGCTTACGATTGATCAGAACGCATCAAATGAGATCATGAGGAGGAGGTACCAGTCCCTTCTACCTACGGTTTATGAGCCTAGAAATCTCTTCCGCGCACCCGGTGCAGGGCCCAGTAACCCGCCGGAGGTAAACCGGGCTGCGGCGCCCGGGACTGGGACACCGGTTCAACCACGCGTGACGGAACCCCCTCGTCTGAATACCGCTCCACCTCCGCATGTACCAACGCCACCGGGTCATTATTCTAATCCTTTGGAGAACATGATCGCTGCGGCGGCACGATTGGCGGCTCTTTCAGTGGATGGCGACTTTCCAACAGTGGTTGAAACACGAAGGGTCAGAGAGCTTCTTCAGATAGCCTTTGCGCAGCAGGAGGCATATTCTTACAGTCGAGATAGGATCCACTCAACCCCTCGCCCAAGCCAGAGCCGGAGCTATAGTAGGCACATGGACTCACCAGCTGTTTCAAGCAACGCCCAGCGCCGAGCCCAGCCACGTGGGCATGACCCGGTGCGTGATGGGGCTCCTAATTTGGTTGATCAGGACAAAATGCGTCAAGAAGCCGAGCAGGCAGCTCAGCAAGCGGCTCAACGGGTGGCTTACCAGCCCCTTCCGGTTTATCCAACAACCTCGGTTGAGGCGGGCATGACCTCTAGGTCTACAAGTGTGCCCTGTTTGGTGTCGGCTCTGCGTAATGAGCGTTTGCCCAAGGATTACAAGGGACCTCGAAAGGTGCCTAATTACACAGCCGACTTACCCCCTGAGGCGTGGATTGAAAGTTATGAGATGGCCATGGAGTTATTAGAAGTCAGTGACGCTGCATGTGCCAAGTACTTCACCATGCTGCTGGATTGGACGGCCCGCACTTGGTTAAAGGGGCTGGCGGCTAATTCCATCGGTTCATGGGTGGAGTTAAAGGCCCAGTTTATCCAGAACTTTAAGGACACATGCAAGCAGCCCATGTCGATTATGGACTTGACTAATTGCAAACAGGAGGAAGGTGAATCAATGACCGATTGGGTGCGCCGGGTCAAGGCTATCATACATTCATCTGATAACATGAACGCCGGCTCTGCGGTCTTGATGCTGGAGAAAAATTGACATTTTTTGCCTCTTAAACAGAAGCTGGGGCGGCTCAAGCGCGATTGTAATGATATGGGCTAGTTGATGGCGGCTCTAGTCAAATATGCAGACTCTGAGAGTACCAAGGACCCCGAGTCTGAGGATGAGAAGACAGGGAAGGGAAAAAAGAACGGCAACACCAAGGGTCAGCAACCTAACCCGGCAAATCAGGGGTGCAACGGTAAATGCAAGGTGGATGGTAGCTCGGAGTTTGTGGCCAACACCAACGCACAGGGCAATAATCAACGTCGTAAGGGGAGGCCGCCTCCTCGGGGCAGCGGGTCAGGCCCTACTCTTGAACAGTTGTTAAATGAGTCATGTCCGAAGCATGTCTCACGAGAGAAGTCGGCTACTCGCCTTTGGAAGGATTGTACAATTATGAAGGCTTTTAAAAATTCCAACTCATTTGATGACAATCATGGGCCGAGCAGCGGCTCAAGCGACGGTGGTTTCCATGGCCTGGGTTATGGAGGTGGCGGTTCTAATTCCTACTTCCAGAGCCACCAAGGTAATCAGGGCGGTTTTAATCAAAGTAACCAGGGTGGTTACAATCAGCAATCCGGCCAGGGAGGTCAGCAGCAGCAGCAATCTGAGTATCAGAGTAATCCCAAATAGCTGAATAGTGGACAGTATCATGTGTTTACCACCAGTTTGTGAAAACGGGGCCAGAAGCTTCATAAGAGGGTGTTAACGCTATTGAGCCGGCTGTTCGTCATTACTTACAATGGTCTGAGCAGCCCATTATGTGTAGTAGGGCGGATCATCCTCCCCGGGTTGACAATCCGGGTCACTTAGCTTTGGTGGTGGCGCCTCAAGTTGGTGGATACAAATTCACTAAGGTACTCATGGATGGAGGCAGTAGCATCAATATTCTTTATTATGACACCTTCCGTCGTATGGGGTTAACTGATAAAATTTTTAAGACATCCAACACTATTTTCCATGGAGTGGTGCCTGGTAAGTCAGCATACCCAGTGGGCAAGATTGAGCTGGAAGTGGCCTTTGGCGATGAGCATGATTCCAGGGCTGAGAAGTTAACCTTTGAAGTGGTCAAAATCAGGAGCCCGTACCATGCTCTGTTTGGATGGCCGGCTTACGCCAAGTTCATGGCACGGCCATGTTATGTTTATCTGCAGCTCAAGATGCCAAGTTATAAAGGGACGATCACAGTGCATGGGAGTCGGAAGATAGCCCTAGAATGTGAAGAAGATGATGTTGCCTATGCTGAGTCTGTCTGTGCAACAGAGGAATTGAAAATTTACAAGGACAATGTTGACCCGGTGGATATGACGTCTTTGAAAAAGCCAACTACAGAGCATGATCCGGCGCTGAAGTTTAAGTCGGCCGATGACACCAAGCTGGTTGATTTTGTTCCTGGCGACTCATCCAAGCAGTTCAGTATCAGTGCTAATTTGGATCCGAAATAGGAAAGCACGCTCATCGAGTTCACCTATGAGAACCGGGACATCTTTGCATGGAAACCTTCTGACATGCTGAGTATACCTAGAGAACTCACTGAGCACACTCTCAATATTGATCCGAAATTTAAGCGGGTCAAGCAATTCCTTCGGCGGTTCAACGAGGAGAGACGTAAGGCCATTGGTGAACAAGTGGCCCGACTCTTGGCGTCTGCGTTCATTGTTGAAGTTTTTCATCCAGAGTGGTTGGCTAACCCGGTGCTAGTGCTTAAGAAGAATGGCACTTGGTGCATATGTGTGGATCACTGTTCAAGAAATCTTCTGATTCACCAATTAATCTTCCGATTTATCACTAATCAGGGGTGACCGATAAGATTATGCCTTATCTTTTCCGTTTATCTTTTGGACCGATTTATGGTTCTGACAAGCAATTTATCGGGAATCTACCGACAAATCAGACCTATTCATAGCACAATGTTTGCAAAAACTATGTTTATTTATGTTTTATGGACCTTGTTACGGAATATGTACTATTGTCCTATTTTGTTTGCAATTATATGAGGATCCAAAGGCTAGAAATCAAGGTAACACTTTTGTCAAATATTGTTTTGGTGTTGAATATAGCTTATTTTAGTGTTGGGAACCTGAGATTTGCAAAAAAAATATCCGATTAATAGTCGACCGATAAAATCGATCAATCGGCCGATTTTTGATTAATCTCTAATCCCTAGTTGGCCGAGACGATAACGATAAGAGATATCCTCAACATTGGCATGGATTACACGGACTTAAACAATGCTTGTCCGGCTGATCGTTTTGCTCTCCCTCGTATTGATCAAATCATTGATGCTACGGTGGGTTGTGAGCGTTTGAGCTTTTTGGATGCTTATTCTGGTTATCATCAGATCAAGATGGCAGTTAAGGACCAGGAGAAGACAGCTTTCATTACTCCCTTTGGAGCCTTCTGCTATGTGTCTATGCCTTTTGGGCTCAAGAGTGCCTAGGCGACTTATCAACGATGTGTGCAGAATTGTCTTCACAGTTAGATTGGGCGCAATGTTCATGCTTACGTGGACGACATTGTGGTGAAGTCCAGAGAGAAGGAAACTTTGATAGATGATTTGAAAGAAACCTTTGACAATCTCCAGGTCTACAAGATGATGCTTAACCCGGCCAAGTGCGTTTGTGGTGTACCAACAGGCAAGCTTTTGGGTTTTCTGGTTTCTAATAGAGGCATTGAGGCTAACCCGGAGAAGATCAAGGCCATCACCTCCTTGGCTAAGCCGGCGTGTATCAATGATGATCAACGCCTGACGGGTCGTATTGCTGCTTTAAGCCGGTTCATAAGCCGGTTGGGTGAGAAGGCTATACCATTGTATCAGATGATGAAGAAAACAGATAACTTTGTCTGGAGTGATGCTGCTAATGACGCATTTGACGACTTGAAGAGGCAGCTAGCTGAGCCACCAGTTCTTGCTGCTCCCATTGATAAGGAGCCATTATTGTTATATGTGGCTGCTAACACCTGTGCTATCAGTGTGGCCATTGTGGTGGAGCGCAAGGAGGTTGGCAAGGAATATCCGTTTCAATGGCCGGTTTACTACATCAGTGAAGTGCTTATTGAGTTCAAGCAGAGATATCCACATTGGCACAAGCTCGTTTATGGGGTGTTCATGGCCAGCCGGAAGCTTAAGCAGTATTTTCTGGGTCACCCCATCACTGTGGTCAGTTCTGCTCCGTTAGGAGATATTATTCAAAACAGAGAAGCAGCAGGACGAGTTGCCAAGTGGGCCATTGAACTGGGGCCTCATGGTCTGAAGTATGTGCCTTACACTGCTATCAAGTCTCAAGCACTGGTGGATTTCATCAACGACTGGACCGAGCTGCAGATGCCTGAATAAAAGCCGGATAACACATATTGGACTATTCACTTTGATGGGTCCAGGCAGTTGGAAGGCTTGGAGGCTGGAGTTGTCTTGGCTTCCCCTCGAGGTGACAAGTTTTGTTATGTCCTAAGGTTGATGTTTCCCTGTACTAACAATGCAGCTGAGTATGAAGCCTTGCTCCATGGTCTTTGGATGGCTAAGCAGATGAACTTAAGCCGGGTGAGATGTTTCGGCGACTCAGACTTGGTGGCTCAGCAAGTCTCGGGAAAATGGGATTCCAAGGATCCCCTCATGGTGGCTTATCACCGCGAAGTTGATGCGATTGCTGGGCACTTCAAGGGTTATCAAGTGGAGCACATTGATCGCAGGAAAAATGAGGCGGATGATGCTTTAAGCCGGTTGGGATCTCAATGTAAGCCGGTGCCGCCTAACACTTGCTTGGATGTTCTGCATAACCCTTCTGTCAAGTTGCCTACAGAGGAGGATCTTGTTGTTCCTGACCCGGAAGCACAATTGGTGGCGGCTCTTCACGTTATCCCAGATTGGACAATACTACCCGGGGTGAGTTGCCTGAGGATGAAACTTTGTCCAGGTAGATAACCCGGCGGTCTAAGTCAATGACAATTGCTAATGGCGAGTGAGGGAGTCCTGGATTAGGGGGTATCCGGACAGCCGGACTGTGTACAACGTCCGGACTATTGAAGCGTGAAGATACAAGACTCAAGACTTCGGCCCGTGTCCAGATGGGACTCTCCTTGGCGTGGAAGGCAAGCTTGGCGATCCGGATATTGTGTTTCCTTTCTTGTAACCGACTCCATGTAAACCCTAACCCTCTCCAATGTCTATATAAGCCAGAGAGGTTGGTCCTTAGAAGGACGATCACAATTACAAGCATACCATCATAGGCTAGCTCTTAGGGTTTAGCCTATACGATCTCGTGGTAGATCTACTCTTGTACTACCCATATCATCAATATTAATCAAGCAGGAAGTAGGGTTTTACCTCCATCGAGAGGGCCCGAACCTGGGTAAACATATGTGTCCCTTGCTTCCTGTTACCATCAGCCTTGATGCACAAATCGGGACCCCCTACCCGAGATCCGCCGGTTTTGACACCGACATTGGTGCTTTCATTGAGAGTCCCTCTGTGACGTAGCTGCAAGGCTCGATGGCCCCTTTAATCATCATCAACGACGCTGTCCAGGGCGAGACTTTCCTCCCCGGATAGATCTTCGTGTTCGGCGGCTTCGCACTGCGGACCAATTCGCTTGGCCATCAGGAACAGATCGCGCCAGGAGCGTCGAACCATCATGATGAGAACGGCTTAGACCTGCTGTCAGACGATGCGCGGGATATCACCCCGATAGAAGTCTCGGATCTAAATCCGGGGCAGGTGGTGTTGCCTAAGGACAGAGGGCTGGACCCCGCCCCGCAGGCTGTACCCTCATCGGCGATGGATCCGAACACAAGCCCCACTTTTGGGAAAGCTTGTGACTCCGGACCCCCGGATTCGTATCCGGTTGTAGGTTCCAGTCCACGCGTTTCCGAGCCCGTCGAGCCAGGTTGGGCTCCGGTAGCGGAATTCACCGCTGCGGATATCTTCCAGCACTCGCCCTTTGGCGACATGCTGAACTCGTTAAAAACTCTCTCTTTGACAGAAAATTCCAGGCCGAACTATGTCCGGCTCGAGCGGGAAGCAGGCGACGAAGAAATTTGTTACCCACCCACCATCCACTACATAGCCACGGTTGATGATTTAACCAACGTGCTGGACTTCGACTCCGAAGGCATCGACGGTATGGATGATGATGCAGGAGAAGATTCAGAATCTATGGGGTACCGGACTTCCGCCTCGTCACATGACATATACATGGTGGATACGCCCAAGGAGGATGACGGTGACAATCCAGAAGATAAAACCCCCGGGAAAAAGCCAAAGCAACGGCGCAGACGCCGCTCCAAGTCTAGCAACGGTAAAAATATCAGCAAGAGCGCCAGAAGGATTGATACTCCGGTTAACCCCGAAGGCAACAACGGCCATATGGAACCAGCGATGGAGCAGGACGAACCAGGTCACGACGAACACAGTTCGGAGCATACGCCCAAAGACAATGATCCAGAGGGACGAGTACGTCAAACCGCCCGAGGACAAGAAGACAGTCCGGACGACGATGCATTCATCATCCTGGAAGAACGCGTGGAACGAGAACCTCCACAGGAAGCTTATGGCCATAGTTGGAAGTCTGAAGAAGCAGAAGCAACGGCTTAAAGCCGCACAGGAAATGCTCAACCGCAGATGGAACAAAGTGCTAGACACTGAAGAAAGATATGGCGACGATCACCATACAAAGAGCTACCCAAAACATAAGCTACTGCCAGAATTCGATGACGAGGCCGTTCCACCAAAGAGTAACACGACCAGGAGGCCAGACATACCATTGCATAACCGCAACAAAGCAGCTAATGAAGACGTGCACGATCTACGTGAGCACCTAAATGTGAAAGCTGACGCAGCTAGGTCCATCCACAGATCTAAAGGACACACCCCGGCAGGGGACCGTGGTCGTCAAAACGATTAGGACAATCAAATACTAGTTCGGAATAAACACCGGACACAAGAACAGCCAACGGCATGCCACATCACGTCCAGATACAGAGGGGCTGCTCACCCCCTGTGCTTTACCGAAGAGTTACTGGACCATGAATTCCCACAGGGCTTTAAACCTGTGAACATAGAGGCATACGACGGAATGGATTGAGGACTTTATCCTACATATACATATGGCTCGTGGGGACGACCTCCACGCCATCAAGTACCTTCCCCTCAAACTAAAGGGACCAGCTAGACACTGGTTGAAAAGCCTCCCCAAAAATTCAATTGGGAGTTGGGAGGAACTCGAAGACGCTTTCAGGGCCAATTTTAAAGGGACATATGTCCGGCCTCCGGATGCTGACGATTTAAGTCACATAGTCCAACAGCCCGGAGAGTCCACCCGCAAGCTTTGGAACAGATTCCTCACTAAGAAGAATCAAATTGTTGATTGTCCGGATGCCGAAGCCTTAGCGGCATTCAAACACAGCATCCGTGACGAGTGGCTCGCCAGACACCTAGGCCAAGAAAAGCCAAGGACAATGGCAGCCAATAAGCCTTATGACCTGCTTTTGCATGGGAGAAGATAGCTGGCTAGCCCGTAAAGGCACCAGCGACCCCAGCACATCCGAAATAAGGGATGGCAACGGGAAGCCGGGGCGTCATAAAAACAAATGCCAAAACAAGGAAGAGAGCCCGGATAACACGACGGTTAATGCCGGATTCAGGGGCTCTCGACCTAACCAGCAAAATAAGCCATCTAAAGGCAGTAAAGAGGGACCGTCAGGTCTGAATAGAGTCCTGGACAGACTATGCCAAATTCATGGCAACCCTGACAAACCTATGAACCACACGCACAGAGAGTGCTGGGTCCTCAAGCAGGCCGGAAAATTAAATGCCAAACACAAGGGAAGGGAAACACCAAGTGAGGACGAGGATGAACCTCGCCAGCCGAACACTGGGGGACAGAAAAAATTCCCACTAGAGGTTAAAACAGTGAACATGATCCACGCGACTCATACATCCATGAGAAGGCACGAACGCGCGCATAGAGACGCGCGCGATATAGAGTCCATTATTCCCACATCTAACTACTGGATATCCTATCCGATCACCTTCGATCACTTCGACGGCTGGACTAGTATTCGGCGCGGCGGATCGGAGGCCTTGGTGCTTAACCCAATAATCGACGAATACCGTCTCACCCGGGTCCTCATGGATGGTGGCAGTAGTCTCAATTTAATATATGGGGACACTGTCCGCAGGATGGGGATAAACCCATCCAGAATCAGCCAAAGCAACACCACCTTTGAAGGGGTGATACCAGGCGTCGAAGCTTACAACAGGGGCTCCGTAATACTGGAGGTTACATTCGGCTCTCCAGGAAACTCCAGAAGCGAAGAACTACTCTTCATCATTGCACCCTTCCAAAGCGACTACCACGCTGTGCTCGGAAGAACGGCCTTCGCCCGCTTCAACGCATTGCCGAACTATGGCTACCTTACACTCAAGATGCCCGGTGCACGTGGCGTCATCACCGTCAGCTGAATAACAGAGCGCTTGTCACACGCAGAGGAACACGCGACGGCCCTAGCGACCGGACTATAAGCAACCTCCAACATAAAAAATATGACCGATCGTTAAGACCACAGACACGGTTAGACGAGTCCGGTAGCCCAGATCGAACCAGGGCACTGCATATGTAATCCTATAGCGGATACCAGGGGCTATAACTACTTCATAAAACCCCACACTTGGATCAACCTTATTGGCAGGCCAACAGCTTACACTCTTACTATCCATCGCATGCTAACGTTATAATCTCCTATGAGTTTTCTTTTTCCACATACAAGGTTTGCACGATACCCTTCCAGGATACGGCACAATGGATACAAAGGCGTAGACTTGCAGCAGGGCCCCGTTCAACAGGTTTCTTTTTAGATTAAGCCCTTGTGTAAACCTTTTTTATTGCCTCTTGTTGTCTAACCATCCCATGGGTCCCATACCCATAGAGGATACTGCCGTTTTTGGCATTTCGCCACGACAGATTAACGCACGTACCTGGAAACACAGAGTTTATAATGAATGGGCATTCTTGAGCCCATCATCTATTATAAAGTCCGAATACCTTCGGGAGTGTTCGGCGTCACGAGTTAGGCCTTATATGCATCAGCTCTGAATCATGTCTTTGGTCAAATGTTGGGTTTCCCTGGCTCCTGGGTTTGCCGCCTTACGTTCGGTTATTATCGGCTAAGGTGGCCAAAGGAGAACTACTGCGATTGTTCCCTGGTTATTCCGGATAAGCACCTCAGTAGAGAAAGCCGAAAACTGACGGTCATGATGCAGTGAGAGACTGTTCAACCACTCATAGACTCACCGGAATCTTTAGGATTCCTCCGCATTAACGAAGGGCCATTTCCAGGTCATCTACATACGCGCTCGTATTCGGATGCACGCGAAAGTACCAGGGGCTACATAGTAGCCCCAACGTTAGACTCCTGCGGCTAAGCGAAGGTGTTACAGCTATATAGTTCGGTTGCCTAGTTCGACGTGCGATCACCTCCTTCATGGACCAAGACATTGGATCAAGTGTGATTAAGCATATTTTTCACGAACACCCCCGCATTCTATGCGTGGGGGCTGAAGCCAACGACTGCTAACTTTCGGATTACATATTTATACACACACACACACACACACACACACACACACAGACACACACACACACACACACACACACATATATATATATATATATATATATATATATATATATATATAAACAGCCGCATAGGGGACACAATCATATTCTCAGGCAAATAGTACAAATTTAGCCTCATAATCAAAATAAACATTGTTTTTACAATGATTCAGTTCATCATTCGAACAAGACATTCTTCGAGCACCGCGCCTCTATTAGGCGGGCCCCTTCTGTGACCCGCGCCAAGTAGTGCTCGGCCGGATATTGCCCCCCCCCACCGGATCCTGGGCCGCTATAATGGTGGCGTCCATATCCGTCCAATAGGCTTTAACGCGGGCAAGAGCCATCTGTGCACCCTCTATGACGCCGACCTCCTCATGGCATCGATCGGAGTCACAGCCCCAATGAACTGTTGCACCAAACCAAAGTAACTGTCCGGCTTAGGCCCCTTTGGCCAAAGATAGTCTATTACAAACCACATTGCAAGCCCGGACAGCCTGTGAAGCTCCGCTACAGCAGCCATTTTGTCACTCAGCGGCAGTGGGCGAGTGGGAGCATAGAATTGCGACCAGAAAAGCTTCTCCACTTCCTGTCACCTTGATCTTTGAAGAAGTCGACAGTGTCAGCCGTACACTTCGCCAAATCCGCATATGCATCCACAGGACTCCAGCGTCCATCTAGGGGAGCGTACTTCGGATCGCAAAATTTCGTCCGCTGCGAATAGGAGCCTCCAGCCACGATTTTTCCGGCCTGTTGAAGCTCCTCCCGCGCACCCCTAAGCTCGGTCTGGATTTACTTGGTGGCATTCAGTGCCTTGTTCAGTTCGGACGAATTATCATCATGTTCCTTTTTAAGGAGCTCGTACCGGTCGGCGGCATTTTTTAACTCAATAGCCATTTCAGCTATCTTTTCCTCGCTACGGCAATGAGCAGCCTGTTCGGCCCTCAATTCCTCGGCCACCTTTAGGGCAGCCGCATTGCTCACCCGGGCTTGTTGCTTGGTTTGAGCAAGTTCCGCCCTCAGGGCCTCCATGGCAGCAGCACCATCTGCAGTCCAAACATATTACATCAATATCATGCCCCCTTCATATTTTCCTATACAAGGGCAGGCATGACGCATACCTTGTGATTTGTCCAGCCGCTCATTCACCAGCGTGATATCAACATCAATTGATCCAATTTGCCTCATTAGTTTGGCAATTTCAACGGACTGGCCGGCGTCCGGACCCACAGGTACCTGCACATATTTATAGCACAATTATTGGTTTATAATCCCCCGTTTGCCGCCTAGGGCGGGCAACGAGAGTCTCAGGGGCTACTATCTATATGGAGCACACCTAGCGCGTGCTTCACAGCCAAAGAAATAGTGTATTCTTCATTACATACCTCAAAGCCTCTGAGCAGGCTTGTGAATGCTTCATTCGAACCGCTTGTAGCGGATGAAATCTTCTTGAGCACCGTGCTCATTAATGAGCGGTGCTCCTCCGAGCGCGCAGCTCGCTCCAGTAAGCCTGTCAGTACGTCCGGCCGGACATCAAACTGCGCCGGACCCTTCCCATCGCCCCCTGTGTGAGCCAAACGCTCTGGACTCAGGGCGGCTGACGTATTGGCTTCATGCTTCGGTAGATTCGAACTCCTCCGTGACGACACCTTGGTGTCGCCCGCTTCATAAGTCGGAGAGGCGGGTGGGGTCTCTTTCTCCATCATCTCCGGAGGAAGGTCCCCAAAGTCGAACCCTGTTGAGAAGAGCTACTGGCCGAACTATAAAAGTTGAATCCTGGTTATTGATCTAGGAGAAACACAATACCTTCGGATTGTAGATTGACTTACAGCTCGGTGGAGGGCTGGCCCGTTGTAGGGCGTGATGCGGTGAGGGTGTCCGTCAGGGCAAGGCCCCCTGGGGATGTCTTTTTCCCTGGTTTGGGCGTCTCCGCCTCCAAGTCTTCGGAGGCTGCCCTCTTCTTCCCGCGCGGGGAGGAGGCCTTAGCCTCCCTTTCCTGAATCCTCCTTAAAGGAGGAAGCAATTCCCCCGGTTCAGATGCGTAGCGTGTGGAGTTCGGTTTTTTCATTCTTCCCATCGCCTTTCCCCGAGGGCATCCTGCTGAGTACCCGGTCAAGCATCTTGGCCATGGTGGGACTAGGCGAACCTTCGGGAAGTGGCGCCGGACACCTGATTCTCTCTGCCTTGCTAAGCCATTCCTGGCCATGGATGATTTTCAGAACAAACAATTATGACAAATGCTAAACAAGGTGTCCGGTGTCAGGATTACTTACTTGGCTTTCTAGGTGGTTGCAGCTTAGGCCCGCATCCTTGGTAGTGTCCGGACACTCTACTCTCTGTCCGAAGAATAATTTGCACATCTCTTCGAGCTTCAAGCCGAAGAAGTGCTTGACAGTCCGCGGCCCTCCGGATTGAACTCCCACATCCGGAGAGGCCGGCGTTGGCACGGCAACATCCGTCGGATTAACATCACTTGCATTATGCTGACGAGGTTAATGTCCCTCTCAAGAAGCTCCCGAATGCGATTCTGCAGCACTGGTACATCACCAGTGGGCCCCCAATTCCGTCCTACGTCTGTCCAAGATGCCAACTGTGATGGAGGGCCCGAGCAGAACTCGGGGGCGGCCACCCACTTTATGCCTCTGGGGGCCATGATATAAAACCACCTTCGTTGCCATACATCGGATACTTCTGGGAAAAAACCCTCCGGCCATGGGGCATCGACGTTCCTGCTTATTACGGCACCTCCGCATTCCACATGTCGCCCCTCAATCATCTTCGGTTTCACACTGAAGGTCTTGAGCCACAAGCCGAAGTGTGGGGTGACGCGGAGAAAAGCCTCACACACGATAATGAACGATGAGATATGCAGGATAGCGTTTGGGGCCAGATCATGAAAATCCAACCCATAATAGAACATGAGCCCCCTCACAAATGGATCGAGGGTGAAGCCCAAGCCGCGGAGAAAGTGCGGAACAAAAACGCCGCATTCATTAGGCTCTTGTGTGGGGATGACCTTCCCTGGAGCGGGAAGCTTGTGCTTGATATCGGCGGTCAGGTATCCGACCTTCCTAAGCTTCGCAATGTCATCCTCTTGGATCGAGGAGGCCACCCACCGGCCTTGAGGGACGGATCCGGACATATTGGAGGATATGGGGTGTTGAAGCTTGGGTTTCGGGTGCTAGAACTCGAGGGACGAGAAGGCGCGAGGAAGGTGGAAAAGAGGCATAGGCCTCGACCCCTTTATAAAGGGGGTGAATATCAAGAGTCCTCAGTGTAACCGTTTGAGGCTTATCTAAAAACACACGGAGTTATACCAACGTCCGTCGTGGGGTTACGCGCGCCCATATTGATGGAAAATCTCGTGATAAGAGGAACATAATCTCTGCCTCGACGGGACGTGCCAATAAAACCGCCTCGTAACACGAGTCGAGGTGGGGTAAGAAACGCCGGTTCGCGTTAGACCATGCCATGATGCATGGGCACGACGCCCGAAGATTGCCAGCGGATCAGATTTATGCCATGTGAAGATCATCTTGCAGATCCGGACACGGTCTACGTGTTCGATAATTACTTTGGAGTATTCGGAGCAGGAACCCGCCTTGCAATGCCGAAGACAATACTGCGCGCCGGACTCATCGTCATTGAAGCCTGGTTCAGGGGCTACTGAGGGAGTCCTAGATTAGGGGGTATCCGGATAGCCGGACTGTGTACAACGTCCGGACTATTGAAGCGTCAAGATACAAGACTCAAGACTTCAGCCCGTGTCCAGATGGGACTCTCCTTGGCGTGGAAGGCAAGCTTGGCGATCCAGATATTGTGTTTCCTTTCTTGTAACTGACTCCATGTAAACCCTAGCCCTCTCCGATGTCTATATAAGCCGGAGAGGTTGGTCCTTAGAAGGCCGATCACAATTACAATCATACCATCATAGGCTAGCTCTTAGGGTTTAGCCTCTACGATCTCGTGGTAGATCTACTCTTGTACTAGCCATATCATCAATATTAATCAAGCAGGAAGTAGGGGTTTACCTCCATCGAGAGGGCCCGAACCTGGGTAAACATATGTGTCCCTTGCTTCCTGTTACCATCAACCTTGACGCACAGATTGGGACCCCCTACCCGAGATCTGCCGGTTTTGACACCGACAGCGAGTTACACCATCGCAGCGTCACTGGGGCATTTTAGCGTTGTGTCTCTCCTGAGGAGGGCCAAGAAATTCTTCGTGAGATTCATGAAGGAGATTGTGGTCATCATGTCGGGTCAAAGTCCCTTGTGTCCAAAGCTTTTCGTCATGGATTTTATTAGCTGACGGCTCACGCTGATGCAGAGGACCTGGTCAGTAAATGTGATGGCTGCCAGAAAATTTTCATGACGAGCTCATGTGCCGGCTCAAGAGTTGAGGATGATTCCAATTACTTGGCCATTTGCAGTCTGGGGGCTTGACATGGTTGGGCCTTTTAAAAGGACCAAGGATAAAAAGACCCACCTCTTGGCGGCGGTTGACAAATTCACAAATTTGGTAGAAGCAGAGCCGGTCTGTAAGTGTGACGCGGCAACAGCGGTTCAATTCATGAAAAAGGTGATTTTCCGTTTTGGCTTTCCCCACTAAGGGAGTCCTGAATTAGGGGGTCCTTGGACAGTCGGACTATATGCGTTTGCCGGACTGTTGGACTATGAAGATACAAGATTGAAGACTCCGTCCCGTGTCCGGGTGGGACTCTCCTTTGTGTGGAAGGCAGGCTTGGCAATTCGGATATGTAGATTTCCTTCTCTGTAACCGACTCTGTGTAACCCTATCCCCCTCCGATGTCTATATAAACCGGAGTGTTCAGTCCGTAGGACAAGAACATTCATAATCATAAGCTAGCTTCTAGGGTTTAGCCTCTACAATCTCGTGGTAGATCAACTCTTGTAATACTCATATCATCAAGATCAATCTAGCAGGAAGTAGGGTATTACCTCCATAGAGAGGGCCCGAACCTGGGTAAACATTGTGTCCCCCGCCTCCTGTTACCATTAGCCTTAGACGCACAGTTCGGGACCCCCTACCCGAGATCTACCGGTTTTGGCACCGACATTGGTGCTTTCATTGAGAGTTCCACTGTGTCGTCACGGTAAGGCTTGATGGCTCCTTCAATCATCCATAGTGACGTGATCTAGGGTGAGGTCTTCCTCCCCGGACAGATCTTTGTATTGGCGGCTTCGCACTACGGGCTAACTCGCTTGGCCATCTGGAGTAGATCGATAGCTACGCCCCTGGCCATCAGGTCAGGTTTGGAAGCCTGAACTACACTGCCGACGTCCACGGAGACTTGATCTTCAACGGATTCGAGCCCATGACAGGTGCACCGTACTGCCACAATGAGCATGACCTAGATCTGTCATCGGACTTTGTTCAGGAGATCACACCTGCAGCTGCCCCGGCTCTAAATCCGGAGCAGATCGTGCCATCCGAGGACGGGTGGATGGACCCCGCTGCAGAGGCCGCACACTCAGCAGCGATAAAACCGAGCACAGACTTCGCCTCCAACGAGGTCTGTGTCATCAGACCCTCGGACTCGTCTCCGGCCATAGGCTCCGAGCCACGCGCATCTGTGCCCATCGAATCTGACTGGGCACCGATCATGGAGTTCACTCCGCAGATATCTTTCAGCACACGCCCTTGGGCGACATGCTAAGCTCATTAAAATCTCTCTCCCTATAAGGAGACTCTTGGATGAACTATGTCCGGCTTGAGGGGGAAGCGGACGACGAAGAAATTCGTTACCCGCCCACCACCCACTTAATAGCCACTGTCGACGATTTAACCGACACGCTTGATTTCGACTCCAAAGACATCGACGGTATGGATAACGATGCCGGAGAAGAACAGGAACCACCACCGAAAGGACGCTGGACAACCACCTCATCATATGATATATAAATATAAATAAATATATATATATATATATATATATATATATATATATATATATATGGTGGACACACCCAAAGAAAGCAATGGCGATGACGCAACGGAGGACAATCCCCTTGAAAAGCAAACAAAGCACCAATGTCAGCGGCGCCGCTCCAAAGCCTGCCACAGCAAAAACAGCAATAACGGCACGAGAAAGAATAATACCCCAAAAGACTCTAAGGATAATGACGACCCCATAGACCCAGCGATGGAGCAGGATGAGCCAGGGGACGCCGAACATAGTCCGAGGCCGCAGTACGATCACGATGATGCCGAGGACAAAACTTATAAACCTGTCTCCGGAGAGGAGAACACTCCGGACGACAATGCACGCATCATCCCGGAGAAGCACTTGGAACAAGAGAACCTCCACAAAAGGCTTGTCGCCACCGCTAGGAGCTTAAAGAAGCAGAAGCAAAGGCTTAAGGCCGCGCAGGATACGCTCAACCATAGATGGAGCAAAATGCTTGACACTAACGAAGAACACGGTGGCGATCGCCACACAAAGAGCTACCCAAAGCGCAAGCTGCTGCCCGAATTCGATGACGAGGCCGTAGAGCCCATCCCGCCAAAAAACAATATGGCCGATTGGCCGAACCGACCACCCTGTGGCCGGGACAGAACGGCTGACGCCGCCACACTTAAGTCAGCACACGATCTATGTGAGCACGTTGACAAGAGAGCTGGTATGGCTAGGCCCATCTATGGACCTACGAAGCGTGTTCCTACGCAAGATCAAGGCAACCAAACTGTCTATAGTGATCAACTACCAGCTCAAAATCAACATCAAACACTACAGCCGTTGGACCTACGCCATGACACATCGAGATACAAGGGCGCCGCACACCCCCTGTGCTTCACCGATGAGGTGCTGGATCATGAATTTCCAGAGGGGTTCAAACCCGTGAACATTGAGGCATACAACAGAACAACAGACCCTGCGGTATGGATTGAGGACTATATTCTTCATATCCACATGGCTCGCGGAGACGATGTCTGCTACGTCTTGAGCTTGTGTTGGTTTTCCTCGAAGAGGAGAGGGTGATGCAGCAATAGTAGCGTAAGTATTTCCCTCAGTTTTTGAGAACCAAGGTATCAATCCAGTAGGAGGCTCCTCAAAAGTCCCACGCACCTACACAAACAAACAAAGAACTCACAACCAACGCAATAAAGGGGTTGTCAATCCCTTCACAACCACTTACGAAAGTGAGATCTAATAAAGATAGTAAGATAAGATAAATATATTTTTGGTATTTTATAATATAGATGCAAAAAGTAAAGATGCAAATATGATAAGAGATAGACCCGGGGGCCATAGGTTTCACTAGTGGCTTCTCTCAAGATAGCATAAGTATTACGGTGGGTGAACAAATTACTGTCGAGCAATTGATAGAAAAGCAAATAATTATGAGATTACCTAGGCATAATCATGTGTATAGGCATCACGTCCACAACAAGTAGACCGACTCCTGCCTACATCTACTACTATTACTCCACACATCGACCGACTCCTGACTGCATCTAGAGTATTAAGTTCATAAGAACAGAGTAACGCATTAAGCAAGATGACATGATGTAGAGGGATAAACTCAAGCAATATGATATAAACCCCATCTTGTTATCCTCGATGGCGACAATACAATACGTGCCGTGCAACCCTTTCTGTCACTAGGTAAGGACACCGCAAGATTGAACCCAAAGCTAAGCACTTCTCCCATTGCAAGAAAGATCAATCTAGTAGGCCAAACCAAACTGATAATTCAAAGAGACTTGCAAAGATAACTCAGTCATACATAAAAGAATTCAGAGAAGATTCAAATATTATTCATAGATAAACTTGATCATAAACCCACAATTCATCGGATCTCGACAAACACACCACAAAAAGAGTTTACATCGAATAGATCTCCACAAGAGAGGGGGAGAACATTGTATTGAGATCCAAAAAGAGAGAAGAAGCCATCTAGCTAATAACTATGGACCCGTAGGTCTATGGTAAACTACTCACAACTCATCGGAGGGGCAAGGATGTTGATATAGAAGCCCTCCATGGTTGATTCCCCCTCTGGCAGAACGCCGGCGAAGGCTCCAAGATGGGATCTCGCGGATACAGAAGGTTACGGTGGTGGAAATTGTGTTTCGTCTGCTCCCTGGATGTTTTCGTGGTCCATAGGCTTATATAGGAGGAAGAAGTACGTCGGTGGACGCCCGAGGGGCCCACGAGACAGGGGGCGCGCCCTCCTACCTCGTGGGAGCCTCGACTGCTTCTTGACTTGCACTCCAAGTCCTCTGGATCACGTTCGTTCCAAAAATCACGCCCCCGAAGGTTTATTCTGTTTGGACTCCGTTTGATATTCCTTTTCTTCGAAATACTGAAATAGGCAAAAAAAACAGCAATATGGGTTGGGCCTCCGGTTAGTAGGTTAGTCCCAAAAATGATATAAATGTGTAAAATAAAGCCCATAAACATCCAAAAGGGGTAATATAATATCATGGAACAATCAAAAATTATAGATACATTGGAGACGTATCAAGCATCCCCAAGCTTAATTCCTGCTCGTCCTCGAGTAGGTAAATGATAAAAAAGAAATTTTTGATGTGGAATGCTACCTAGCATAATTCTCAATGTAATTTTCTTTATTGTGGCATGAATGTTAAGATCCAAATGATACAAAATAAAAGTTCATATTAACATGAAAATGGTGATACTTCAAGCATACTAATCAGAGTAATCATATCTTCTCAAAATAACATGGCCAAAGAAAGTTATCCCTACAAAATCATATAGTGTGGCTGTTGCTCTATCTTCATCACACAAAGTATTTAATCATGCACAACCCCGATGACAAGCCAAGCAACTGTTTCATACTTTAATAATCTCAAACTCTTTCAACTTTCACGCAGTACATGAGCGTGAGCCATGGACATAGCACTATATGTGGAATAGAATGGTGGTTGTGGAGAAGACAAAAAAGGAGAAGATAGTCTCACATCAACTAGGCGTATCAACGGGCTATGGAGATGCCCATTAATAGATATCAATGTGAGTGAGTAGGGATTGCCATGCAACGGATGCACTAGAGCTATAAATATATGAAAGCTCAACAAAAGAAACTAAGTGGGTGTGCATCCAACTTGCTTGCTCACGAAGACCTAGGGCACTTTGAGGAAGCCCATCATTGGAATATACAAGCCAAGTTCTATAATGAAAAATTCCCAGTAGTATATGAAAGTGACAACATATGAGACTCTCTATCATGAAGATCGTGGTGCTATTTTGAAGCACAAGTGTGGCAAAAGAGATAGTAGCATTGTCCCTTCTCTCTTTTTCTCTCTTTTTTTTCTTTTTCTTTTTTTTCTTTTTTTTCTTTGGCCTTCTTTTTTTTTGGCCTTTCTCTTTTTTTTCTCTTTTTTTCTTTTTGTAAAGTCCGAAGTCTCATTCCGACTTGTGGGGGAATCATAGTCTTCATCATCCTTTCCTCACTAGGACAATGCTCTAATAATGAAGATCATCACACTTTTATGGATTTACAACTCAAGAATTACAACTCAAAGCTAGAACAAGATATGACTCTATATGAATGCCTCCGGCGGTGTACCGGGATATGCAATGAATCAAGAGTGACATGTATGAAAATTATGAAGGTGGCCTTGCCAAAAATACGATGTCAACTACATGATCATGCAAAGAGCAATCTGACAAAAGTAATGCGTGTCATATGAATGGAACGGTGGAAAGTTGCATGGCAATATATCTCGGAATGGCTATGGAAATGCCATAATAGGTAGGTATGGTGGCTGTTTGGAGGAAGGTATATGGTGGGTGTATGGTACCGGCGAAAGTTACGCGGCACAAGAGAGGCTAGAAATAGTGGAAGGGTGAAAGGGTGCGTATAATCCATGGACTCAACATTAGTCAAAAGAACTCATGTACTTGTTGCAAAAATTTAGAAGTCATCAAAAACCAAAGAACTACGCGCATGCTCCTAGGGGGATAGATTGGTAGGAAAAGACCATCGCTCGTCCCCGACCGCCACTCATAAGGAAGACACTCAATAAATAAAATTGTGCTCCAACTTCATCACAAAGCGGTTCACCATACGTGCATGCTACGGGAATCACAACCCTTAACACAAGTATTTTTCATAATCACCTCAACTAGCATCACTCTAATATCACTACCTCCATATCTCAAAACAATTATCAAGCATCATAATGATCATAGCATCCAATTCTTTTTCTATGATAGTTTTTATTATACCCAACTTGGATGCTCATCATTCTAGGACCAACTTTGTAACCATAGAAAATACCATGCTGTTCTAAAAGACTCTCAAAAAGATATAAGTGAAGCATGAGAGACTAGAAATTTCTTCAAAATTAAGACACCACCGTGCTCTAAAAGATATAAGTGAAGCACTAGAGCAAAAACTATCAAGCTCAAAAGATATAAGTGAAGCACATAGAGTATTTTAGCAAATTCTAATCAAGTAGGCTTCTCCCAAAAGGTGTGTACAGCAAGGATGATTGTGGTAAACTAAAAAGCAAAGACTAATATAATACACGACCCTCCAAGCAAAACACATATCATGTGGCGAATAAAAATATTGCTCCAAGTAAAGTTACCAGTGAACGAAGACGAAAGAGGGGATGCCTTCCCGGGGCATCCCCAAGCTTAGGCTTTTGGCTATCCTTGAATATCTTGGGGTGCCTTGGGAATCCCCAAGCTTAGGCTCTTGCCACTCCTTACTCTATAGTCCATAAAAGCTTTACCCAAAACTTTAAAACTTCACAACACAAAACTCAACAGGAAATCTTATAAGCTCCGTTAGTGAAATAAAACAAAACCACCACATAAGGTACTGTAATGAACTCATTCTTTATTTATTTTGGTGTTAAACCTACTATATTCCAACTTCTTTATGGTTTATAAACTATTTTAGTAGCCATAGATACATCAAAATAAGCAAACAACACACGAAAAACAGAATCTGTCAAAAACAGAACAGTCTGTAGAAATCTTTAACTAACGCAAACTTCGGGAACTCTAAATATCCTACCAAAATAGGAAGTCCTGGACAATTTGTTTATCGATCATCAGCAAAAAGAATCAACGCAAAAGCACGTTTATGTGATTTAACAAAACTAAATTCGTGCGTCCAAAGTTTCTGTTTTTCAGCAGAATCAAATCAACTATCATCATAGGTTATCCCATAGGTTCTACTTGGCACAAACACTAATTAAAAGATAAAAACACATCTAAACAGAAGGTAGATTCAAGATTTGTTACTAAACAGGAGCAAAAACAAAAAAAAACATGAAGAAAATTGGGCTGCCTCCCAACTAGCGCTATCGTTTAACACCGCTAGCTAGGCATAAAAGCAAAGATAGATCTAACGAGTGCCATCTTTGGCACTAAATTCATAAGTAGCACGCATGATAGATTCATAAGGTAATTTGACTTTCTTTTTTGGAAAGTGCTCCATGCCTTTCTTTAATGGAAATTGGAATCTAATATTCCCTTCCTTCATATCAATAATCGCGCCAATCGTTCTAAGAAAAGGTCTACCAAGAATAATAGGGCAAGAAAGATTGCAATCTATATCAAGAATGATAAAATCCATGGGCACCATTTTTCTATTTGCAACAATAAGAACATCATTGATCCTTCCCATAGGCTTTTTAATGGTGGAATCCGCAAGGTGCAAATTTATAGAGCAATCATCAAGATCATGGAAACCTAGAGTATCACATAAAGTTTTCGGAATCGTGGAAACACTAGCACCCAAATCACACAAAGCAAAACACTAATGATTTTTAATTCTAATCTTTATAATAGGTTCCCACTCATCATTAAGTTTTCTAGGTATAGAAACTTCCAAATTAAGTTTTTCATCATAAGATTGCATCAAGGCATCAACAATATGTTTGGTAAAAGCTTTATTTTGACTATAGGCATGAGGAGAATTAACAACGGATTGCAACAAGGAAATACAACCTTCTAAAGAACAATTATCATAATCAAATTCCTTGAAATCCGAGATAGTGGGTTCAACGCTATTTAAAGTTGTGACCTCTCCAATCCCACTTTTACCAAATTTAGCATCAAGATCTAAAGACTCCAAATTCTTGGGACGCCTTCTAGGCAAAGTTGATTCATCATCAGTCCCATAATTATCAAAATTCATATTGCAAAACATAGATCTAATAGGAGACGCATCAATAACTTTAAGATCCTCATCATTATTTTCATGGAAACTAGAAGAACACGCCTTTATAAAGCTATCTTTTTTAGCACGCAATCTAGCGGTTCTTTCCTTGCACTCGTCAATGAAAATTCTCATTACTTTGAGAGACTCATTGATATCATGCTTAGGAGGAGAAGATCTAAGTTTAAGAGAATCAACATCAAGCGAAAGTCTATAAACGTTCCAAGCCAAATCATCAACTTTGAGTAATTTTTCTTCAAGCAAAGAATTAAAATTCTTTTGAGAAATCATAAATTCTTTCACACTATTCTCAAAATCAGAGGGCATCTTATTAAAATTACCATAAGAATTATTGTAGTAATTTCCATAATTATTAGAGGAATTACTAGGGAACGGTCTAGCATTAAAGTTTCCTCTATAAGCATTGTTTCCAAAACTATTCCTACCAACAAAATTCGCATCCATAGATTCATTATTATTCTCAATCAAAGAAGTCAAAGGCATATCATTGGGATCAAGAGGAGTATTTTTAGTAGCAAACAACTTCATAAGTTCATCCATCTTTCCACTCAAAACATTAATTTCATCTATAGCATGCACTTTTTACTAGAAGATCTTTCGGTGTGCCATTGAGAATAATTAGCCATAATATTATCAAGAAGTTTTGTAGCATCTCCTAACGTTATTTCCATAAACGTGCCTCCCGCGGCCAAATCTAAGAGATTTCTAGAAGCAAAGTTCAAATCGGCATAAAAATTTTGTATGATCATCCATAAATTCAAACCATGATTAGCGCAATTGCGAAGCATCAATTTCATTCTTTCCCAAGATTGGGTAACATGCTCATGATCAAGTTGTTTAAAATTCATAATATCGTTCCTAAGAGTGATAATCTTAGCGGGAGGAAAATATTTAGAGATAAAAGCATCTTTGCACTTGTTCCAAGAATCAATACTATTTTTAGGCAAAGACGAAAACCAAACTTTAGCACGATCTCTAAGTGAAAATGGAAATAACTTCAATTTGACAATATTGTTATCCGTATCTTTCTTCTTTTGCATATCACACAAATCAACGAAGTTGTTTAGATGAGTAGCGGCATCTTTACTAGGAAGGCCGGCGAATTGATCTTTCATAACAAGATTCAGCAAAGCAGTATTGATTTCACAAGACTCAACATCATTAAGAGGAGCAATCGGAGTACTAAGGAAATCATTATTATTGGTATTCGAGAAATCACACAATTTGGTATTATCTTGCGCCATGGCAACAAGTAATCCAACACACAAGCAATCGGAAAAAGGCAAGCAAAAAAGAGAGGAGGAGATTGGGAAAGAGAGAGTGAATAAAATGGCAAGGGTGAAGTGGGGGAGAGGAAAACGAGAGGCAAATGGCAGATAATGTAAATGCGAGGGAGATGAGTTTGTGATGGGTACTTGGTATGTCTTGACTTGAGCGAAGACCTCCCCGGCAACGGCACCAGAAATCTTTCTTGCTACGTCTTGAGCTTGCGTTGGTTTTCCTCGAAGAGGAGAGGGTGATGCAGCAATAGTAGCGTAAGTATTTCCCTCGGTTTTTGAGAACCAAGGTATCAATCCAGTAGGAGGCTCCTCAAAAGTCCCACGCACCTACACAAACAAACAAAGAACTCACAACCAACGCAATAAAGGGGTTGTCAATCCCTTCACGGCCACTTGCAAAAGTGAGATCTAATAAAGATAGTAAGATAAGATAAATATATTTTTGGTATTTTATAATATAGATGCAAAAAGTAAAGATGCAAATATGATAAGAGATAGACCCGGGGGCCATAGGTTTCACTAGTGGCTTCTCTCAAGATAGCATAAGTATTATGGTGGGTGAACAAATTACTGTCGAGCAATTGATAGAAAAGTGAATAATTATGAGATTATCTAGGCATGATCATGTGTATAGGCATCACGTCCGCAACAAGTAGACCGACTCCTGCCTGCATCTACTACTATTACTCCACACATCGACTGACTCCTTACCTGCATCTAGAGTATTAAGTTCATAAGAATAGAGTAACGCATTAAGCAAGATGACATGATGTAGAGGGATAAACTCAAGCAAGATGATATAAACCCCATCTTGTTATCCTCGATGGCAACAGTACAATATGTGCCTTGCAACCCTTTCTGTCACTGGGTAAGGACACCGCAAGATTGAACCCAAAGCTAAGCACTTCTCCCATTGCAAGAAAGATCAATCTAGTAGGCCAAACCAAACTGATAATTCGAAGAGACTTGCGAAGATAACTCAATCATACATAAAAGAATTCAGAGAAGATTCAAATATTATTCATAGATAAACTTGATCATAAACCCACAATTCATCGGATCTTGACAAACACACCGCAAAAAGAGTTTACATCGAATAGATCTCCACAAGAGAGGGGGAGAACATTGTATTGAGATCCAAAAAGAGAGAAGAAGCCATCTAGCTAATAACTATGGACCCGTTGGTATGTGTTAAACTACTCACAACTCATCGGAGGGGCAAGGATGTTGATGTAGAAGCCCTCCGTGGTCGATTCCCCCTCCAGCAGAACACCGGCGAAGGCTCCAAGATGGGATCTCGCGGATAAAGAAGGTTACGATGGTGGAAATTGTGTTTCGTCTGCTCCCTGGATGTTTTTGGGGTACGTAGGCTTATATAGGAGGAAAAAGTACGTTGGTGGACGCCCGAGGGGCCCACGAGACAGGGGGCGCGCCCTCCTATCTTGTGGGAGCCTCGGCTGCTTCTTGACTTGCACTCCAAGTCCTCTGGATCACGTTCGTTCCAAAAATCATGCTCCCGAAGGTTTCATTCCGTTTGGACTCCGTTTGATATACCTTTTCTTCGAAACACTGAAATAGTCAAAAAACAACAATATGGGCTGGGCCTCCGGTTAGTAGGTTAGTCCCAAAAATGATATAAATGTGTAAAATAAAGCCCATAAACATCCAAAAAAGGGGTAATATAATAGCATGGAACAATCAAAAATTATAGATACGTTGGAGACTTATCAATCTCCACGCCATCAAATACCTACCCCTCAAGTTGAAAGGACCAACTCAGCACTGGTTGAAAAGCCTCCCCGAAAATTCCATTGGAAGTTGGGAGGAACTGGAGGACACTTTCAGGGCTAATTTTCAAGGGACATATGTCCGACCTCCGGATGCAGATGATTTAAGTCACATAATCCAACAGCCCGGAGAGTCAGCCCATAAGCTTTGGCACCGATTTCTCACCAAGAAGAACCAAATCATTGACTGCTCAGATGCCGAAGCCTTAGCGGCTTTCAAACACAGTGTCCGGGACGAATGGCTCACCAGACACCTCGGCCAGGAAAAGCCGAGGACAATGGCAGCCCTAACAAGCCTTATGAGCCGCTTTTGCATGGGCGAGGACAGTTGCTTGGCCCACAGTGGCACCAGCGACCCAGGCACATCCGACATCAGGGACAACAATGGGAAGCCGCGACGCAATAAAAACAAGCATCGAAATAATGAAGACAGCCCAGACAACATGGCAGTAAACGCAGAATTCAGGGGCTCTCGACCCGGTCAACGGAAAAAGGCATTTAAAGGTAGCAGAGATGGACCGACTAGCCTAAACAAAATTCTAGACAGATCATGTCAGATCTATGGCACCCCCGAGAAACCTGCGAATCATACCAACAAAGAATGTTGTTTTCAAGCAGGCCGGCAAGCTAAATGCCGAACACAAGGGGAGAGAGCCGCCAAGTGATGACGAGGACGACCTCGCCCGCCGAACACTGGGGGACAGAAAAAAATTCCACCAGAGGTCAAAATAGTGAACATGATTTACGATGTATACGCCATAGAACCCATTGCCCCCAAATTATTCGGCATGGAGGTTTGGCTACCTTGGTGCTTGACCCAATAATCAATGGATACCATCTCACCTGAGTCCTCATGGACGTCGGTAGTAGTCTCAATCTGATATATCAGGACACTGTCTGCAAGATGGGGATAGACCCGTCAAGAATAAGTCAAAGCAATGCTACCTTTAAAGGAGTAATACCAGGCGTAGAGGCTCGCTGCACGAGCTCTCTAACACTAGAGGTTGTATTCGGTTCTTCCGACAACTTCCAAAGCGAAGAACTAATCTTCGACATCGCTCCATTCCGAAGCGGCTACCATGCACTACTCGGAAGAATGGCCTTCGCTCATTTCAATGCAATTCTGCATTATGCTTATCTTGAACTTAAGATGCCCGGTCCACGTGGCATCATCACAATTAGCGGATATACAGAGCGTTCCCTGCGTGCGGAAAAATATGTGGCAGCTCTAGCAGCTGAACCACTGACCGGCCTCTCCAACCCAAGTATCTAACCGGTCGTTGAGACCACGGACACGGCTAGACGTGTTCGGAGCACTACTATTTGTAGCAGCCTAGATAAACCTGAGCTTGACTAACGGCTATGCCCCCATATGTGGTGCCAGGGGCTACCCGCACGAAAAGAATCCATAGTTCGGCTGGATCCTGTTTACACTCAAGAAATTGAATTTTCACGGTTCATCAAGTTTAACCAACGTTACACACAGTCACAAAAGATAATTTCACCTGAGGTTTTTTCCTTCTTTTTACAGATGACTGTCGCGCTATACCCTTCCAGGATACGGCACAACAGAGACATAGGCGCAGACGTGCAGCAGGGACTCGTTCCAAGGTTTGTTTTCAAATTAAGACCCTGTGTAAACCTTTTTTACTATCTCTTGTTGGCTTACACCCTCCTGGTACTTAAAACGACCAAGAGGGATACCGGCGTTATTGGCAAACTTATATTCACCGATCTAAAATGGACGTTACAAGGGCAGCATCCAATGTGTTTTGTGGGATTTACGCCCTTATCATAGTTGCTCTTTCGTCACGCCAAATTTATGCATGTATCCTAAAATTCAGGGATCATTATCGAGGGCGGTACTCAGCCTAGTATATGTTGTAAAGTCCGAATACCTTCGAGAGTGTTCGGCGTTGCGAGTTTGGCCTTATATGCATCAGCTCTGAATCATGTCTTTGGTCAATAGTTGGGTTTTCCCGGCTCCCGTGTTTTGCTACCTTACGTTCCACTATATCGGCTAAGGTGGCACCGGGAGAACTACTGTGATTGTGCCCTGGTTCATCTGGATGAGCACCTCAATAGAGAAAGCCGAAAACTGACTGTCATGATAAAGCAAGAGACTGGTCAACCACTCGATGACCCAGCGTAATCTTCGCGATTCCTCCACATTAATGAAGGACCGGTTTCCCGGTCACGTATGTACACGCACCGTATTCGGATGAGCGCGGACATACCAGGGGCTATATATCAGCCCCACCGTCAAACTCCTATGGGTAAGTGAAAGTGTTAAAGCTATATAGTCCGATTGTCTGGTTCGCCGCGCTATCACCTCCTTAATGGACCAAGACGTTGGAACAAGTGTGATTATGCACTTTGCTGAACACCCCCGCATTATATGTGTGGGGGCTAAAGCCGACGACTGCAAACTTTCAGGTTATATACATACATACATAAACGGCCGCACAGGAGGCACCACAATACTTTACGGGCAAAAGTATAAATATAGCCTTTATTATCAAAAGCATTGTTTTTATAATCAAGATACATGTCACTGGAACATGGTATTCTTTGAGCACTGAGCCTCTATTAAACGGGCACCTTCTAGGACTTCTTCCAAATAGTGCTCGGGCGAGTCCTGGCCCCCGGGCGGACCCTTGGTTGCAATATCGATGGCCTCCATCTCCGCCCAATACGTCTTAACACGGGCAAGAGCCATCCGCGCACCCTCTATGCACGCCGACCTCTTGACAACGTCGATATGCGGCACAACACGAAGAAATCGTTGCACCAAACCAAAATAACTATCCGGGCTCGGCTCCTTTGGCCACAAATGAGCCACGACAACCTTCATGGCAAGACCGGATAACCTATGGAGCTCGGCCCACTCCACCATTTGCTCACTCAAGAACAGCGGATGCTTTGGAGCATTGAACTGCGACCAGAACAATCTTTCCTCCTCATGATCTTTCCGATATTTGAAATACTCCGTCGCATCAGCAGCACTCTTTGCTAAATCCAAGTATGTGTCTACAGAACTCCACAGTTGATCAAGAGGGGCATACTTCGGATCGCCGAACTTCGTTCGCAATAAAAAGGGCTTCCCAGCGGCGATATCACCGGCTTGCCGAAGCTCCTCCCGTGCCGCTCTGATTTCAGAGCAAGTTTCCTTTGCTGATTGCAAAGCCTTCTCTAGGTCAGCCGTTTTCGCTTGGTTTTCCCTTTCGAGAAGCTCATATCGGCTGGCGGCATTTTGTAGCTCAATAGCCATGTTGGCTACTTTATCCTCACTTCAGTGATGAGAAGCCTATTCGGTTTTTAATTCTTCGGCCATCTTCAGGGCGGCCGCATCACTTCTCGTGGCTTGCTCCTTGGCTCGGGCAAGTTCTGCCCGAAGGGTCTCCACGGCGGCAGCTCCATCTGCAGTCAAAAGCATACTATAAATACTAGCATCATGCTCTTCTTAATATTTTCTGACGACCCTAATATGCATACCCTATGCCTCGTCAAGCCGCTTGTTCACAAGCGTGATGTCCGCATCTACCACATCAAGTTGCCGCCTCAATTCGGCAAATTCGGCGATCTGGTCAACAACTGGATCTGCAGTCGCCTGCGCATAAAAGCAATGCTATCATTAGCTGAGACTATGATCCTCTGCTCACCTCTTCTGGACGGCAACCAGAGTCTTAGGGGCTACTATCTATACAAAGTACACCTTGTGTGTGTAGTACAGTCAAATATATATATATATATATATATCTTTGCGTACCTCAAAACCTCATAGCAAGCTCGTAAAACCTTCATTCAACCCGCTTTTTGTGGATGAAATCCTTTCGACCATCGTACCCATTAAGGTTCGATGTGCTTCTGAGATAGCTGCTCGCTCCAGAAGACCCATCAATGTGTCCGGTTGTGCACCGAACAAACTCGGGCTTTTTCCGTCGGTCTCCTTAGGAGCAGAGGACTTCGGACTTCGGGCGGCCTAAGAGTTACGTTCTGGCCTTTGCGGATCAGAAGAAATCCTCCGTGACGACACCTCAGGGTCGTCCGTCTCATGAGGAAGGGAAGCAGGAGGAGGCATTTCGCTCTCCATCATCTCCGGAAGCAGATCCCTCGAAGACGAGCATTGTTGAGAAGGGCTATGAGACGGACTGCAAAACAGATGTCTCAGTTGTCATTCTCAGGAAAAGAGCAGGGCACATTTACTAAAGTGCCTTTGTTCACTTACGGCTCGGTTGACGGCTGCCCCCCTTGTGGGCGTTGTACAGTAAGGATGCCCTCTGGGGCAGGGCCCCCTGGTGAAGGTTTCTTCCCTTGTTTGGAAACCTCTGTTTCCAAGTCTTCAGGGGCGGTCCTTTTCTTCCCGTGGGGAGAGGGGATTCTAGATTCACCTCCCCGATCATCCTCCGACACGAAGGCACTAATTCCCCCGGTTAGGATGCGTACTGTATGAAGCCTGCTTTTGGCTTCTCTATTCCTCCCCTCGTCTTCTCCTGATGGCACTTGATAAGGTGCGCGAGCCGGCATCCTGGTTAGTACAGGATCCGGTGAGCCTTCGGAAAGAGGGGCCGAACACATGATCCTCTCTGCCTTTCTTATCCAATCCTGGCCAAGGGTGGTTTTTCAGAATAATGTTGTGATAAATATAATGACATCATGTTCGGTCGCGGAATTACTTACTTGGGTATTTGGACGATTGCAGTTGAGACCCGCATCCTCCGTTGTGTCCGGACACTTTATTCGTGATTCGAAGAATAATTGATACATCCCTTCGAGCATCACGCCGAAGAAGTGTTGAATGGTTCGCGGTCCTTCCGGGTTGAACTCCCACATACGGAGAGGTCGATGTTGGCATGGCAGGATCCAGCGAACTAACATTACTTGAATTACTTTGACGAGACTAATATCCCTCTTGAAGAGATCTCGGATGCGGCTTTGCAATGTCAGCACGTTATTGACTGGTCCCCAGTCTAGTCCCTTGTTGACCCATGATGCCAGTTGTGGCGGAAGGGCAGAGCGGAAGGATGGGGCGGCTGCCCACTTTGTACCTCGGGGTGCTGTGATGTAAAACCACTCCCGTTGCCATAGGTCGGATACCTCCGGGAAGGAACCCTTTGGCCATAAGGCGTCAGCACCTTTGCTTATTATAGCACCTCTGCACTCCGCCTGTTGCCAGTCGATCATCTTTGGCTTCACATTGAAGGTTTTGAGCCATAAGCCGAAGTGGGGGGTAATGCGGAAGAAAGCCTCACACACGACGATGAACGACGAGATGTGAAGGAAGGAATCTGGAGCTAGATCATGAAAATCCAGCCCGTAATAGAACATGAGCCCTCTAATGAAGGGATCAAGACTAAAGCCTAGCCCTCGGAGGAAGTGGGAGATGAATACGACACTCTCGTTGGGTTTGGGAGTGGGGATAACTTGCCCTGGAGCGGGTAGCCTGTGAAGAATCTCGGCGGTCAGATACCTAGCCTCCCTAAGCTTTTTGATGTCCTCCTCTTGAAGGAAATATGCCCTAGAGGCAATAATAAAGTTATTATTTATTTCCTTACATCATGATAAATGTTTATTATTCATGCTAGAATTGTATTAACCGGAAACATGATACATGTGTGAATACATAGACAAACATAGTGTCACTAATATGCCTCTACTTGACTAGCTCGTTAATCAAAGATGGTTAAGTTTCCTAACCATAGACATGAGTTGTCATTTGATTAACGGGATCACATCATTAGAATAATGATGTGATTGACTTGACCCATTCCGTTAGCTTAGCATTTGATCGTTTAGTATGTTGCTATTGCTTTCTTCATGACTTATACATGTTCCTATGACTATGAGATTATGCAACTCCCGTTTACCGGAGGAACACTTTGTGTGCTACCAAACGTCACAACGTAACTGGGTGATTATAAAGGAGCTCTACAGGTGTCTCCAAAGGTACATGTTGGGTTGGCGTATTTCGAGATTAGGTTTTGTCACTCCGATTGTCGGAGAGGTATCTCTGGGCCCTCTCGGTAATGCACATCACTATAAGCCTTGCAAGCAATGTAGCTAATGAGTTAGTTACGGAATGATGCATTACGTAACGAGTAAAGAGACTTGCCGGTAACCAGATTTAACTAGGTATTGGATACCGACGATCGAATCTCGGGCAAGTAACATACCGATGACAAAGGGAACAACATATGTTGTTATGCGGTTTGACCGATAAAGATCTTCGTAGAATATGTAGGAGCCAATATGAGCATCCAGGTTACGCTATTGGTTATTGATCGAGAATAGTTCTAGGTCATGTCTACATAGTTCTCGAACCCGTAGGGTCCGCACGCTTAACGTTACGATGACAGTTTTATTATGAGTTTATAAGTTTTGATGTACCGAAGATTGTTCGGAGTCCCGGATGTGATCACGGACATGACGAGGAGTCTCGAAATGGTCGAGACATAAAGATTGATATATTGGATGGCTATATTCGGACACCGGAAGTGTTCCGGGTGATTTCGGAGAAAACCGGAGTGCGGTTACCGGAACCCCCCGGGGAAGTATTGGGCCTTAGTGGGCCAGGGGAGAGAGAGAGGGCAGCAGCCTGGGAGGTGGCGCGCCCCCTCCCATGGTGAGTCTGAATTGGACTAGGGGAATGGGGCACGGCCCCTCTTTCCCTCTCCCTCTCCCTCTCTTTCCTTCCCCCTTCCTCCTTCCTAGTTGGACTAGGAAAGGGGAGTCCTACTCCCTCTAGGAGGAGGACTCCCCCCCCTGCTTGGCGCGCCCCCTAGGGTCGACCGGCCTCCCCCCCTTGCTCCTTTATATACGGGGCAGGGGGCACCCTAGGACACACAAGTTGTTCTTCGTGATCGTTCCTTAGCCGTGTGCGGTGCCCCCCTCTACCATATTCCACCTCGGTCATATTGTTGTAGTGCTTAGGTGAAGCCCTGTGTCGGTAGAACATCATCATCGTCACCACGCCGTCGTGCTGACGGAACTCATCCCCGACACTTTGCTGGATCGGAGTCCAGGGATCGTCATCGAGCTGAACGTGTGCTGAACTCGGAGGTGCCGTACGTTCGGTGCTTGGATCGGTCGGATCATGAAGACGTACGACTACATCAACCGCGTTGTCATAACGCTTCCGCTTACGGTCTACGAGGGTACATGGACAACACTCTCCCCTCTCGTTGATATGCATCACCATGATCTTGCGTGTGCGTAGGATTTTTTTTTAAATTACTACGTTCCCCAATAGTGGTATCAGAGCCCAGGTTTTATGCGTTGATGTTACATGCACGAGTAGAACACAAGTGAGTTGTGGGCGATACAAGTCATACTGCTTACCAGCATGTCATACTTTGGTTCAGCGGTATTGTTGGATGAAGCGGCCCGGACCGACATTACGCGTACGCTTACGCGAGACTGGTTTTACTGTCGTGCTTTGCACACAGGTGACTAGCGGGTGTCTGTTTCTCCAACTTTAGTTGAACCGAGTGTAGCTACGCCCGGTCCTTGTGAAGGTTAAAACATCACTAACTTGATGAACTATCGTTATGGTTTTGATGCGTAGGTAAGAACTGTTCTTGCTCAGCCCGTAGCAGCCCCGTAAAATTTGCAACAACAAAGTAGAGGATGTCTAACTTGTTTTTGCAGGGCATGTTGTGATGTGATATGGTCAAGACGTGATGATATATAAGTTGTTGTATGAGATGATCATGTTTTGTTGAAGTTATCGGCAACTGGCAGAAGCCCTATGGTTGTCTCTTTGTTGCATAAGATGCAAGTGCCAAATAATTGCTTTACTTTATCGCTATGCGATAGCAATAGTTGCAAGAGCAATAGTTGGCGAGACGACCATGTGACAACACATTGATATAGATCAAGATGATGAAGATCATGGTGTCGTGCCGGTAACGATAGAGATCATGACAGTACTTTGGAGATGGAGATCAAAGGCGCAAGATGATCATGGCCATATCATGTCACATATTTTGATTGCATATGATGTTTATCTGTTATACATCTTATTCTGTTTTGTTTGACGGTAGCATTATAAGATGATCTCTCACTAATTATCAAGAAGTGTTCTCCTGAGTATGCACCGTTGCGAAAGTTCTTCGTGCTGAGACACCATGTGATGATCGGGTGTGATAGGCTCTACGTTCAAATACAACGGGTGCAAAACAGTTGCGCACGTGGAATACTCAGGTTAAACTTGACGAGCCTAGCATATAACAGATATGGCCTCGGAACACGGAGACCGAAAGGTCGAGCGTGAATCATGGAGTAGATATGATCAACATATTGATGTTCACCGTTGAAACTACTCCATCTCACGTGATGATCGGACATGGTGTAGTTGATATGGATGACGTAATCACTTAGAGGATTAGAGAGATGTCTTTCTAAGTGGGAGTTCTTTAGTAATATGATTAATTGAAATTAAATTTATCATGAAGTTAGTCCTGGTAGTATTTTGCAAATTATGTTGTAGATCAATAGCTTGCATTGTTGCTTTCATATGTTTATTTTTATATGTTCCTAGAGAAAATTGTGTTGAAAGATGTTAGTAGCAATGATGCGGATTGGATCCGTGATCTGAGGTTTATCCTCATTGTTGCACAGAAGAATTATGTCCTTAATGCACCGCTAGGTGACAGACCTATTGCAGGAGCAGATGCAGACGTTATGAATGTTTGGCTAGCTCAATATGATGACTACTTGATAGTTTTGTGCACCATGCTTTATGGCTTAGAATCGGGACTTCAAAAACGTTTTGAACGTCATGGACCATATGAGATGTTCCAGGAGTTGAAGTTAATATTTCAAGCAAATACCGGAGTTGAGAGAGATGAAGTCTCCAACAAGTTCTATAGCTAAAAGATGGAGGAGAATCGCTCAACTAGTGAGCATGTGCTCAGATTGTCTGGGTACTACAATCGCTTGAATCAAGTGGGAGTTAATCTTCCAGATAAGATAGTGATTGACAGAATTCTCTAGTCACCACCACCAAGTTAGTAGAACTTCGTGATGAACTATAATGCAAGGGATGACGAAAATGATTCCCGAGCTCTTTGTGATGCTGAAATCGACGAAGGTAGAAATCAAGAAAGAGCATCATGTGTTGATGATTGACAAGACCACTAGTTTCAAGAAAAGGGCAAAGGGAAAGAAAGGGAACTTCAAGCAGAATGGCAAGCAAGTTGTCACTCCCGCGAAGAAGCCCAAAGCTGGACCAAAGCCTGAAACTGAGTGATTATACTGCAAAGGAAATAGTCACTAGAAGCGGAAATGCCCTGAATATTTGGTGGATAAGAAGGATGGCAAAGTGAACAAGGGTATATTTGATATACAGGTTATTGATGTGTGCCTTAGTAGTGTTTATAGTAGCCCCTGAGTATTTGATACGTGTTCGGTTGCTAAGATTAGTAACTTGAAACAGGAGTTATAGAATAAACAGAGACTAGTTGAAGGGGAAGTGACGATGAGTGTTGGAAGTAGTTCCAAGATTGATATGATCATCATCGCCCACTCCCTAAACTTTCGGGATAAGTGTTAAACCTAAATAAATGTTATTTAGTGTTTGCATTGAGCATGAATATGATTTGATCATGTTTATTGCAATACGGTTATTCATTTAAAGTCAGAGAATAATTGTTGTTCTATTTACATGAATAAAACCTTCAATGGTCATACACCCAATGAAAATAGTTTGTTGGATCTCGATCGTAGTGATACACATATTCATAATATTGATGCCAAAATATGCAAAGTTAATAATGATAGTGCAACTTATTTGTGGCACTGCCGTTTGGGTCATATCGGTGTAAAGCACATGAAGAAACTCCATAAAGATGGATTTTTCTGAATCACTTGGTTATGAATCATTTGATGCTTGCGAACCGTGCCTTTTGGGCAAGATAACTAAAACTCCGTTCTCCGGAACAATGGAACGAGCTACTGACTTGTTGGAAATAATACATACCGATGTATGCGATCCAAAGAGTGTTGATGCTCATGGCGAGTATCGTTATTTTCTGACCTTCACAAACGATTTGAGCAGATATGAGTATATCTACTTAATGAAACACAAGTCTGAAACATTTGAAAAGTTCAAAGAATTTCAGAGTGAAGTGGAGAATCATCGTAACAATAAAATAAAGTTTCTACGATCTGATCGTGGAGGAGAATATTTGAGTTACGAGTTTGGCCTTCATATAAAGAATGTGGAATAGTTTCACAGCTCACGCCACATGAAACACCACAACGTAATTGTGTGTCCGAATGTCGTAACCGCACTTTATTGGATATGGTGCGATCTATGATGTATCTTACCGATTTACCACTATCGTTTTAGGGTTATGCATTAGAGACAGCTGCATTCACTTTAAATAGGGCACCATCAAAAATCCGTTGAAACGATGTTTTATGAACTGTGGTTTAGCAAGAAACCAAAGTTGTCGTTTCTTAAAGTTTGGGGCTATGATGCTCATGTGAAAAAAGTTTCAACCTGATAATCTAGAACCCAAATCGGAGAAGTGCGTCTTCATAGAATACCCAAAGAAAACTGTTGGGTACACCTTCTATCACAGATCCGAAAGCAAAATCTTTGTTGATAAGAATGGATCCTTTCTAGAGAAGGAGTTTCTCTCGAAAGAAGTGAGTGGGAGGAAAGTAGAACTTGATAAGGTAATTGTACCTTCTCCCGAATTGGAAAGTAGTTCATCACAGAAATCAGTTCTAGTGATTCCTACACCAATTAGTGAGGAAGCTAATGATAATGATCATGAAGCTTCAGATCAAGTTACTACCAAACTTTGTAGATCTTCCAGATTAAGATCCACACCAGAGTGGTACGATAATCTTATTCTGGAAATCATGTTACTAGACCATGATGAACCTACAAACTATGAGGAAGCGATGATGAGCCCAGATTCCGCAAAATGGTTTGAGGCCATGAAATCTGAGATGGGATCCATGTATGAGAACAAAGTGTGGACTTTGGTGGACTTGCCCGATGATCGGCAAGCCATAGAAAATAAATGGATCTTCAAGAAGAAGACGGACGCTGATAGTAGTGTTACTATCTACAAAGCTAGACTTGTCGAAAAAGGTTTTTGACAAAGTTCAAGGTGTTGAATACAATGAGATTTTCTCACTCGTATCGATGCTTAAAAGTTTGTCTGAATCATGTTAGCAATTGCCACATTTTATGAAATTTGGCAAATGGATGTCAAAAATACATTCCTTAATGGATTTATTAAAGAAGAGTTGTATATGATACAACCAGAAGGTTTTGTCAATCCTAAAGGTGCTAACAAAATGTGCAAGATCCAGTGATCCATCTATGGACTGGTGCAAGCATCTCAGAGTTGGAATATACGCTTTGATAAGTTGATCAAAGCATATAGTTTTATACAGACTTGCGGTGAAGCCTGTATTTACAATAAAGTGAGTGGGAGCACTACCGCCTTTCTGATAAATATATGTGAGTTGATCAGAAATGATGTAGAATTTCTCTGGAAAGCATAAAGGAGTATTTGATAGGAGTTCTTTAAAAGAAAGACATCAGTAAAGCTGCTTACACATTGAGCATCAAGATCTATATAGATAGATCAAGACGCTTGATAAGATTTTCAATGAGTACATACCTTGACAAGATTTTGAAGTAGTTCAAAATGGAACAGCCAAAGAAAGAGTTCTTGCCTGTGTTGCAAAGGTATGAAATTGAGTAAGACTCAAATCCTGACCACGGCAAAAAATAGAAAGAGAATGAAAATCAATCCCTATGCATCAGTCATAGGTTCTATAAAAGTATGCCATGTTATGGACCAGACCTATTGTATACTCTGCCCTGGTTTGGCAAGGGAGTACAATAGTGATCTAGGAGTAGATCACTGGACATTGGTCAAAATTATCCTTAGTGCAATAAGGATATATTTCTCGATTATGGAGGTGACAAAAGGTTCATCGTAAAGGGTTACGTCGATACAAGATTTGGCACTGATCCAGATGACTCTAAGTCTCAATCTGGATACATATTAAAAGTGGGAGCAATTAGCTAGAGTAGCTCCGTGCAGAGCATTGTGGCCATAGAATATTTGCAAAATACATACGGCTCTGAATGTGACAGACCCGTTGACTAAACTTCTCTCACGAGCAAAACATGATCAAACCTTAGTACTCTTTGGGTGTTAATCACATAGCGATGTGAACTAGATTATTGACTCTAGTAAACCCTTTGGGTGTTGATCACATGACGATGTGAACTATGGGTATTAATCACATATAGATGTGAATATTGGTGTTAAATCACATGGCGATGTGAACTAGATTATTGACTCTAGTGCAAGTGGGAGATTGAAGGAAATATGCCCTAGAGGCAATAATAAAGTTATTATTTATTTCCTTACATCATGATAAATGTTTATTATTCATGCTATAATTGTACTAACCGGAAACATGATACATGTGTGAATACATAGACAAACATAGTGTCACTAGTATGCCTCTACTTGACTAGCTCATTAATCAAAGATGGTTAAGTTTCCTAACCATAGACATGAGTTGTCATTTGATTAACGGGATCACATCATTAGAAGAATGATGTGATTGACTTGACCCATTCCGTTAGCTTAGCACTTGATCGTTTAGTATGTTGCTATTGCTTTCTTCATGACTTATACATGTTCCTTTGACTATGAGATTATGCAACTCCCGTTTACCGGAGGAACACTTTGTGTGCTACCAAACGTCACAACGTAACTGGGTGATTATAAAGGAGCTCTACAGGTGTCTCCAAAGGTACATGTTGGGTTGGCGTATTTCGAGATTAGGTTTTGTCACTCCGATTGTCGGAGAGGTATCTCTGGGCCCTCTCGGTAATGCACATCACTATAAGCCTTGCAAGCAATGTAGCTAATGGTTTAGTTACGGAATGATGCATTACGTAACGAGTAAAGAGACTTGCCGGTAACGAGATTGAACTAGGTATTGGATACCGACGATCGAATCTCGGGCAAGTAACATACCGATGACAAAGGGAACAACGTATGTTTTTATGCGGTTTGACCGATAAAGATCTTCGTAGAATATGTAGGAGCCAATATGAGCATCTAGGTTCCGCTATTGGTTATTGACCGAGAATAGTTCTAGGTCATGTCTACATAGTTCTCGAACCCGTAGGGTCCGCACGCTTAACGTTACGATGACAGTTTTATTATGAGTTTATAAGTTTTGATGTACCGAAGATTGTTCAGAGTCCCAGATATGATCACGAACATGACGAGGAGTCTCGAAATGGTCGAGACATAAAGATTGATATATTGGACGGCTATATTCAGACACCGGAAGTGTTCTGGGTGATTTCGGAGAAAACCGGAGTGCCGGAGGGGTTACCGAAACCCCCCGAGGAAGTATTGGGCCTTAGTGGGCCTGAGGGGAGAGAGAGGGCAGCGGCCCAGGAGGTGGCGCGCCCCCTCCCATGGGGAGTCCGAATTGGACTAGGGGAAGGGGGCGCGGCCCCTCTTTCCCTCTCCCTCTCCCTCTCTTTCCTTCCCCCTTCCTCCTTCCTAGTGGGACTAGGAAAGGGGAGTCCTACTCCCTCTAGGAGGAGGACTCCCTCCCTGCTTGGCGCGCCCCCTAGGGCCGGCCGGCCTCCCCCCTTGCTCCTTTATATACGGGGGCAGGGGGGCACCCTAGGACACACAAGTTGATCTTCGTGATCGTTCCTTAGCCGTGTGTGGTGCCCCCCTCTACCATATTCCACCTCGGTCATATCGTTGCAGTGCTTAGGCGAAGCCCTGTGTCACACCCTGATTTTCATGGCACAACACTTAAGATGATATATCATGATAAAGTGTGTTTGACAAAAACTTTTGCAATATTTGACTTTTTATTTGAGTTGGTTTTCTCTCTGTGTTTACAAGTGCTCTTTAAAGTCAACACAACTCCACCTTCTATACCTCATCTCCTTGCCCCAAGCTTCTGCCCAATGATCATGACATGTGTATAGAGCATTATAGTATTTTCTTACAAAAATAATTTGGCCAAAAAGTATTTTCTAAAATTAGTTTTCCAAAACCCCCTGCAAGTACTTAATTAAGGGCAGTAAAAATCTTTCCAAAAATATATTTGACTCCTATTAGATATAGGATACCCAGAAACCACAAAAATATAATTTTAAAAGTTATTTTCCTATTTTATTTAAAAGCTTTTTCTTAAGGCTAGAAATGGTCTTTAATAGGGAAAAATTATTTTATGGTTTTAAAAATATTTGACAAAAATCAGGGAAGCTCAGTGGACATATATTTTCCATTTATAAGAGTTTCAACACATGGTCATGTTCAAAATATTGGACAAAACCTCCCAAAACCATTTCTGCCCATTTCAAGGATTGAAATATTTCTACAGGAAATATTTTCACAAAAATCTAAGGAAAATCCAGCAAGTCACAAATGCATATTGTGATCACCTTGCAAGGCCTCATGTCAATTAAAGTCATTTTGGGTTCACCAAAATGCCCCAAAACCCTCTCTGACCAGAATCAAATTTGAACAACTTTGTACTACCAACTTTCTCTCCTTGACCCGAACTTTGGTGAGCATGTCCACATGTCTAAATGAGGCCCCTACAGCAAGTGGTGCATCAAGGAGAAGTGATTTGCTCAACTAGATCTACACAAGTCCATTTCTGCTAATTTTTAGGGTTTACAAAAGTTGCATTGGCAACTTTGCCCAAATAAGCTCCAACTTGGTGGAAGGCCCTAATTATATGTGTCATTTCACCCTGTGGAGTCTCATGGCAGTTGGAAATCATCTGCTGGTCCAAACCATTATCAAACACCTTCTGCCACATTAAAAAATCACCATTTTGACCACTAATACTATTCTCCTTGAACTCAACTCTTTACCACAGCTCCCCCTAATCCTCTCCTACCTCCAGTAACTCTCTCCTGGCCATTGCTCAATGATTAAGGGGTGAAACACCCTCATTTACCCCTCTGGACAGCCCCTTTCCCTCTCTCTCTCAACCCCACTCCTCTCCTACTGGCTCCCCATGGCATCCAATGCTCCTCCCCTCTTCTTTACTTCCCCCTTGAGCTACCAAACACCTTTGGACGCGCCCACTTTGCATAAAGAATGGCTATGCCAGCCATTTGCACGCTCTGGAGCGCGCTACAGTGCGCTCCCGCACTGTAGCCGCCCCCTTCCAACCGCCTTCGGCCACCTCGGGCCTCCCCAGCACGCCCGATGATGCGCCTCGACGTCTGCGTCACGCCACACCTCTGTCTCCCCCTCCTTCTCCCTCCTCTTGCCCCAGCTCGCACGCGCGCCGGCCGCCCAAACGCACCAGTGAGCACGCTCACACGCGCGGTGCCCCTGGCCCTCCTCCTGCTCTCTTCCTTCACCCGCTCGCTTTGGACCAACCCCACGAGCACGCGAGACATGCTCAAGCAGGCCCCTGTGACCCAAGGCGACATCGACGAGCTCGCCGGCGCACGAGTCCATGGTGGACCATCGTGCGGTTATATAAAGCCACCCCGTGCCATTTTCTTCACACCGCTCGTCCTCTGCACCATCAAAATACCCCCACCACCTGCACCCCAGTTCCTCTTCAGAGCCGCCCGAGCTCGAGCTCCGCCGCCTCGGCTCGACGGAGTTCGCGAGGTACAGGCCGTCCCCGGCCCTTTTTCCTCTCGATATGGAACCCCTGCAGTCCTTTGATCCTTTCCCCCTTGTTTCCCCTCTCTGTAGCAGCCAGAAACGGCCGGAACCGTCGACGCCCGAAGCCCTCCGCCGCGTGACCTCATCGCCGGCGAACCAGGCTACCCCGGCAAACGCCACCACCTCCACCCGAAAGGCGACACGACGCTGAGCCCAGCCGTGCCCTTGCCCGACCTCGCCGTGCCCTACATCGTCGCCGGTGAGCTCGCTGGCCGTCTGGACTCGGGGTTAGGGATGATAGGCGGGCCCCGCCTATCGGCCTCTCCCTCCATCTCCCCTCTCTCTCTCTCGCTGAAGCCTGGGCCCCGCCCGTCAGGTTTAAACCTGGCGCGCGCGCGTGCACCAGTGCGTTGGGCCGCCTCTCTGGTTGGGCCGCTGTCCTGCGGCTGTTCTGGCCCAGCAGGCACTGAGCCTTTTTTCCTTTTTCTTTTTCTGTCACCCTTCCAGAAATCCCACGGGATAAAATATTTATCCAAATGAAATAATTCCAGTTCCTAAATTCTTGTAAAAATCCCACCTATTTAATGGTGCAACTTTCATTCAAATCCCACAACTTTTTCTTCACTGTAAATATTTAAATGTGATTTTTAGCATTTAAATATACCTTTGTAAATCCATTTCTCCTATTCTGCTACTCCAAATCCAAAACTAGGAATTTTCCCCTTCTTAGTTTTCACTCTAGCATTTAACAAAAATGAGTTGACATTTTTCTGAGATCTTTGGTTTTTCTGTTTTATTATTGCCTTATTTTCTCGTTATTCTTTTGCGACGATAGATTGCGTTGCTGACGAAGGAGTTGGACCAGAAGACTTTGAAGACCTAGAAGACTTTGTTGAGCCAGGCAAGCATCCCTTTGACCATATCTAAGAAACCCTTTTTATGCATGTCATATAGCACCATATTGTTGTTGCAACGGAATCATGATGAGGTGGTAACCACTTTGATGGTTTGCCACCGTACTTCCTTGTTGATACTTGCATTGTGCATGACCCTACCTTCTTATGATTGTTATGCCGTTGGGAGTAGATAGGATGCTAAAGTAAATGCTACGCAAAAAGGGACGGGTATATGCATGGTGAAGGAGACAAAGCACTTTCAAAAGACTTTTCGAAAACCTCGTCGGGTGCCACTTATGCCCGAGGGAGATGATGAGATGGGTAACCACTTGATGACGAAGTGGTATACCGAGGCCAGTGTGTGTGTTGTTTTCGAAAATGGATTAGATTTAAGATTTGTTGACTGACCCAACCTTACATGCGCAATCACTCTACCCTTATATGGGAAAGGGCATTATTGATTACCTAGGTCGATACTAGCTTGGAGCCCGCATCACTAGTGACGGGGGAGAGTTGGTGCTCTCTCTCGGGATGGGGTCGTGCCAGGTAGGGCGGCCATGACTATTTTTACAAGGCACCGGATACACTGTTGCGTCCCCTCTCGGATGTTACAATCTCGAGTGAGTCTCGTATGATGTACACCGTGAGGATACGGAAAAACGAGTGGACTCCTTGTTAGTGTCGTCTAGGGAAAGATAGTGATCGGGTGCTTACCCCAGGTACTTGAGGTATCGCGGGTCGTGGATGACACGGAAGTTCCCCGGATCTTGTGGGTAAAGTGTGCAACCTCTGCAGAGTGTAAAACTATTCGAATAGCCGTGTCCACGGTCAAGGACAGTTGGGCGGTGCTGCTTAAACTATTTCCAGAGTTTACAAACCAGTGTGTGTGTGTTTGGGATAACTACTTGGGTCAAGTCAAAGGACTTGACATGATTGAGCTAGGTTGGTGCCCACCCTATTTATGTTGATATCTGTAACCTGCCCTCATGGTTACTTGAATTCTCCTAATGCATGTCTTACAAGTTGTTGAACATGTCATTGCACTCAAAACTAGCTTTCTGCAAAAATTTACCTATATCATGCATTGTTATATCTAGAACCAAAACATGGGTTGCTTGCGAGTACATTCAAAGTACTCATTGGCTTGCCACTGATTATTTAATTGGCCAGGCATGGAAGAACCGGAGTTCGAAGAAGAGTTCTTTGGAGACGAACATGCAAACTAGGACGTTTCCCAGTCAGAATGCCTGTAGGGTTAAGGCAGATGGCATGGGTTCTACTTATCGACGAAGATTTCCGCTGCTTGTGTTTCATTTGATGTTCAGCCCTTATGGCTTTATCAATGTAAGACTTGACCATAATGGTCATTATTTGTGTAAGACGCTATGTATGGATGTAAGACTCTTGTTATTCAGCTTCTGTGTGTTCAGTGAGCATTGATCTTTGGGATCACTGTACACGTGCATTCGGTGATCACAACTTATGAGTCGGGGTCCCCACAGAGCTGGTATCAGAGCCATCCTGACTGTAGGAAGCCTTAGTTAGCTTGAGACCCTCTAAACTTCTCTTCTTTTCTAAAGCTTACCCGACCCAAAATATATTTCCCTTATTTAACCTCTCCCATTCAACCTTTGTAGATGGTCGTCGCCCCCTTGAGACTCCTTACGACAGGATTTCCATCCCTCCTAAGAGATTGCCTCCAACAATGCCACTATCCCTTGCTGCCCATATACACCCTGCACGAACTGGAAAATGATGTGTTCGAGAAGGAGTTCTACGCCAAGGTTTTTGTGCCTGCCAAGACCTCACCTCAGGGGTGGTTCTTCGTTGGACCACCTATGCCAACAGGAGACCTAGCCATTCAGCAAGTGGCATACGAAGCACTCCTCCGTCTTCAAAGTCTCCTTCCAGAAATGAAAGAAGAACATGCCACCCGCTACCTACCTGGCAAGAACGATTTGGAGCTCCGACTCAAGTGATGATTTCCCCAGAAGACGAGGATCCAACCCTCAAGTACCAGATCTGTTTCGTCAACGCAGGAGACTACCTTCTACGCCACCTTACCGAAGCATTTCTCAAGGCTTGCCAAGATCTCCCTTCACTTCTGCACCTCCACTGCCTCGAGAAGAAGAAGGTGGTCGAGCAAGAACAGCAAATCACTGCCCTAGAAGCCCACATTTTTAATCAGGAGCAGCAAATCAAGGAACTTCGGAAAGCTCACAACCAAACCCCACGCAAAAGGCAGAGGAATGGATTTCCATACCCACCTCAGAGAGGATCACCGTCAGGCCCCCGACGACAATACCCAAGACTGAATAGCAACCCTTTTGCTTCCGCCACATGTCACGGGTGTGGTGAACTCGGGCATATTAATAGGATGTGTCCCAACAAGCAGCCGACTGTCGCATGTCCATTGGAATCTAGGAGAACCTAGAAGCTGAAGACCGAACGCCTTTCTCTCAAAGTGATGAAGCAAGCACGACTACTGAATCCGAGGACCCCTAGGGTAGGATGAGTCGTGTACCCCCTATGCGCAGTCGAGTCCAAATGATGGTTCAAATGAAACCATGTTGAGTGTTGCTTGTTCTTATCTATTTGTGTTTTGATATAAGTTGCACTTTTGCCTTAGGCAGCATGTATGCAACTATATCACCTATCTTATCTTAATGAAATTGTGTATGATCTTTTGGCACTTGTTTGTTTGCACCTGCACTATAGAACCCCCTTTAGGCATCCCCATCTATACTACTTTTCCCTCTCATCCCTCTATCGTCAACTCAAGACCGGCAAGACAAGGTACACCAAGGATTCTACTTCGGCGACCAACTAACACTGGAGACTTTTGCTGCAGCCTCCTCGACCAAGAGCAGCCTAGTAGAGTTATGTTTACCCCTCAAGATTAGAGACCCATTCCTAGACCCTTCAAGACTTCATAAGATACCCCAGCTCGAATCATTAACCATGTGCTTAACCCACAGAATTGCAAGAGAACCTGTTAAGCCTCCGTAACATTGCTTATCACTGGATTCATTAGGGAACTAGTGGACATAGTGAACAAGCACATTATCATCCTAAGATAGCACCAAAACTGACGATGCCATAGGGAAGACCAATTTAAGGATATAGGAACAGTGGAAAAATGACTTGGTGAGTTTATATCAATGACTTTGAGGAATCGTCCGAGACTATTTGGTGGATTATGAGGCTTTGATGTTGGTGGGTGAACTTGGTGGGATCATGAGTATAGATTAGCATAACTTTCATTACCCCTGAGTAAATTGGATTTAGTAGGATAATTGTGTTCGCAAGCTGGAATTCTTGGAAGTATTTGGATTTAACTTAGCCATGGGATATTGTTAGGAGACAGTTGATATTATGTAAATGACTTGGGGAACATGTAGGAATTCTTGTTAGACTAGAGATTTGGATTTAAGTAGGTGATTCTAGTTGAATATAGATGCTGAGTATGTCTACATGGTTCGGAGTAAATTGGATTTAGACTGATGATCTCGATCATTGAAACCATGTTTCTCGGTGGACGATAAACTAGGAGAATGGACTAATTGTCGGAGTTTATTTAGGCATCTTTGTGAGCTTGACCTTGGAGTATTACTAGATCACAATAACGGGAATTGGTGGACTGACTATAGTAAGGCAGCCCTTTCAAGTATTGGGGATTATAAGGACATTAGGAGATCATGTGGAACACCATAGAGATTGGATTTGTAGAATTACCGGATCATGTAGTGATTGGTGTAGATAATGGGTTGTTGGAGTTGATTCATAGGAAGGAAACAAGATCTTGGAGTGGCTTACGACGTGTTTCCTTGGGATGGAGATGCTTTATCTTAGACCTTGGAAGAATAGGTCAAACACTTGGATTGTGATGTTTAATTCAAACTTAGCAGCCTGTATGTTCTACCCATGGATTTTTAGGGGTAGACATACATATGAGTTTGGGGATTGTAGACATATATGATTTTGTTAAACCTCCTCTCGAGAGCCATGAGAATATGAACAACATGAGTGATGATTGGAGTTGACCTATACGAGATGATTCTTTTGGTAATATTAGGTGAAGACTAGGTAGAAGTATTGGCATCTCAGAAACTGTGCTCAAGGATGGGATGATAAACATTCACTCGCACACTAGAATCCTTGAAACCCTTACGCCCTACCAAGACACAACATGGTCGGATTCTGACCTTGGGCTTTGGCTCTAGATTGATAATACCTTGGCCAATACTCAACCGTGACCATCACCAATGCCTCAGCCCACTTTACGTACCCCATAGACTTCATGGAGTGCTTGGACAAGTTAGTTGCCATCTTCCTTTGATGACATACTTACCCGAAGACGTAAGAAGAATCGTTGAGCTGGTCAAAGAACATCTGAAGATTGTCATGCCAAGGAGGAAGGACTACCACCATCATCAAGAAGTAAACATCCACGTCGAAGACCAGGTGTATCTGCAAGCCACTTCTCTCTGAGGAACCAAGCATTTCCATGACAAGGGAACCCACACCAAGATTCATCGGCCCCCTTCGAGATCACTCCAAGATTTAACAACCCCCTCCGAGATCACTTCAAGACGAAGAGTAGACGGCTACTAGCTAGAGTTACCACCTGATTTACCCATTGTGCACAACACTTTCCATGCATCACAACCCCGGAAGTGTTTCCAACTTCCTAACTTGCCAGATCTCTACGAGGGCATTGACCATCGAGCCATCGACCCCCTAGCCAATCTAATCTACCGCAAGCTACCCATTAACAAACTGGATCAAGAAGAGCGTCATACACGAAGCCGCACCATAAAGTACTTCAAGCTCAATGGATAACTACACGGAAGCAGAAGAAGTATGAGGACGTGAAGACTACCCAGATCCAAGTTTCTGTATCCCTTTCCGCGCCTAGTTTGGGAATCTCGGGGACGAGATTCTTGTAAGGGGGTAGGTCTGTCACACCCTGATTTTCATGGCACAACACTTAAGATGATATATCATGATAAAGTGTGTTTGACAAAAACTTTTGCAATATTTGACTTTTTATTTGAGTTGGTTTTCTCTCTGTGTTTTCAAGTGCTCTTTAAAATCAACACAACTCCACCTTCTATACCTCATCTCCTTGCCCCAAGCTTCTGCCCAATGATCATGCCATGTGTATAGAGCATTATAGTATTTTCTTACAAAAATAATTTGGCCAAAAAGTATTTTCTTAAATTGGTTTTCCAAAAACCCATGAATTGAGGTTTGCACTGCAAGTACTTAATTAAGGGCAGTAAAAATCTTTCCAAAAATATATTTGACTCCTATTAGATATAGGATACCCAGAAACCACAAAAATATAATTTTAAAAGTTATTTTCCTATTTTATATAAAAGCTTTTTCTTAATGACGCAAATGGTCTTTAATAGGGAAAAATTATTTTCTGGTTTTAAAAATATTTGACAAAAATCAGGGAAGCTCAGTGGACATATATTTTCCATATATAAGAGTTTCAACACATGGTCATGTTCAAAATATTGGACGAAACCTCCCAAAACCATTTCTGCCCATTTCAAGGATTTGAAATATTTCTACAAGAAATATTTTCACAAAAATCCAAGGAAAATCCACCAAGTCACAAATGCATATTGTGATCACCTTGCAAGGCCTCATATTAATTAAAGTCATTTTTGGTTCACCAAAATGCCCCAAAACCCTCTCTGACCAAAATCAAATTTGAACAACTTTGTACTACCAACTTTCTCTCCTTGACCCCAACTTTGGTGAGCATGTTCACATGTCTAAATGAGGCCACTACAACAAGTGGTGCATCAAGGAGAAGTGATTTGCTCAACTAGATCTACACAAGTCCATTTCTGCTAATTTTTAGGGTTTACAAAAGTTGCATTGGCAACTTTGCCCAAATAAGCTCCAACTTGGTGGAAGGCCCTAATTATATGTGTCATTTCACCCTGTGCAGTCTCATGGCAGTTGGAAATCATCTGCTGGTCCAAACCATTATCAAACACCTTCTGCCACATTACAAAAATCACCATTTTGACCATTAATACTATTCTCCTTGAGCTCAACTCTTTACCACAGCTCGCCCTAATCCTCTCCTACCTCCAGTAACTCTCCCCTGGCCATTGCTCAATGATTAAGGGGTGAAACACCCTCATTTACCCCTCTGGACAGCCCCTTTCCCTCTCTCTCTCTCTCTCTCAACCCCACTCCTCTCCTACTGGCTCCCCAGGGCATCCGATGCTCCTCCCCTCTTCTTTACTTCCCCCTTGAGCTACCAGACACCTTTGGACGCGCCCACTTTGCATAAAGAATGGCTATGCCAGCCATTTGCACGCTCTAGAGCGCGCTACAGTGCGCTCCCGCACTATAGCCGCCCCCTTCCAACCGCCTCCGGCCACCCTCGGGCCTCCCCAGCACGCCCGACGATGCGCCTCGATGTTTGCGTCACGCCACGCCTCTGTCTCCCCCCTCCTTCTCCCTCCTCTTGCCCCAGCTCGCACGTGCGCCGGCCGCCCGAACGCACCAGTGAGCACACTCACACGCGCGGTGCCCCTGGCCCTCCTCCTGCTCTCTTCCTTCACCCGCTCGCTCTGGACCAACCCCACAAGCACGCCAGACACGCTCAAGCAGGCCCCCGTGACCCAAGGCGACGGCGACGAGCTCACCGGTGCACGAGTCCACGGTGGACCATCGTGCGGCTATATAAAGCCACCCCGTGCCATTTTCTTCACACCGCTCGCCCTCTGCACCATCAAAACACCCCCCCCCCTGCACCCCAGTTCCTCTCCAGAGTCGCCCGAGCTCGAGATCGAGCTCGAGCTCCGCCGCCTCGGCTCACCGGAGTTCGCGAGGTACAGGCCGTCCCTGGCCCTTTTTCCTCTCGATCTGGAACCCCTGCAGCCCTCTGATCCGTTCCCCCTTGTTTCCCCTCTCTGTAGCAGCCGGAAACGGCCGGAACCATCGACGCCCGAAGCCCTCCGCCGCGTGACCTCGTCGCCGGCGAACCAGGCTACCCCGGCAACGGCCACCACCTCCACCCAAAAGGCAACACGACGCTGAGCCCAGCCGTGCCCTCACCCGACCTCGTCGTGCCCTGCATCGTCGCCAGTGAGCTCGCTGGCCGTCTGGACTCGGGGTTAGGGATGACAGGCGGGCCCCGCCTGTCAGCCTCTCCCCTCCATCTCCCCTCTCTCTCTTGCTGACGCCTGGGCCCCGCCCGTCAAGTTTAAACCTGGCACGCGCACGTGCACCAGTGTGCTGGTCCGCCTCTCTGGCTGGGCCGCTGCCCTGCGGCTGTTCTGGCCCTGCAGGCACTGAGCCTTTTTCCTTTTTCTTTTTCTATCACCCTTCCAAAAATCCCACATGATAAAATATTTATCCAAATGAAATAATTCCAGTTCCTAAATTCTTGTAAAAATCCCACCTATTTAATGGTGCAACTTTCATTCAAATCCCACAACTTTTTCTTCACTGTAAATATTTAAATGTGATTTTTAGCATTTAAATATACCTTTGTAAATCCATTTCTCCTATTCTACTATTCCAAATCCAAAACTAGGAATTTTCCCCTTCTTAGTTTTCACCCTAGCATTTAACAAAAATGAGTTGACATTTTTCTGAGCACTTTGGTTTTTCTGTTTTATTATTGCCTTATTTTCTCGTTATTCTTTTGCGACGATAGATTGCGTTGCTGACGAAGGAGTTGGACCAGAAGACTTTGAAGACCCAGAAGACTTTGTTGAGCCAGGCAAGCAACCCTTTGACCATGTCTAAGAAACCCTTTTTATGCATGTCATATAGCACAATATTGTTGTTGCAACGAATCATGATGAGGTGGTAACCACTTTGATGGTTTGCCACCGTACTTCCTTGTTGATACTTGCATTGTGCATGACCCTACCTTCTTATGATTGTTATGCCATTGGGAGTAGATAGGATGCTAAAGTAAATGCTACGCAAAAAGGGACGGGTATATGCATGGTGAAGGAGACAAAGTACTTTCAAAAGACTTTTCGAAAACCTTGTCGGGTGCCACTTATACCCGAGGGAGATGATGAGATGGGTAACCACTTGATGACGAAGTGGTGTACCAAGGCCAGTGTGTGTGTTGTTTTCGAAAATGGATTAGATTTAAGATTTGTTGACTGACCCAACCTTACATGCGCAACCACTCTAACCTTATATGGGAAAGTGCATTATTGACTACCTAGGCCGATACTAGCTTGGAGCCTGCATCACTAGTGACGGGGGAGAGTTTGTGCTCTCTCTCGGGACGGGGTCGTGCCAGGTAGGGCGGCCATGACTGTTTTTACAGGGCACCGGATACACCGTTGCGTCCCCTCTCAGATGTTACGATCTCGAGTGAGTCTCGTATGATGTACACCATGAGGATATGGAACAACGAGTGGACTCCTTGTTAGTGTCGTCTAGGGAAAGATAGTGATCGGGTGCTTACCCCGGGTACTTGAGGTATCGCGGGTCATGGATGACACGGAAGTTCCCCGGATCTTATGGGTAAAGTGTGCAACCTCTGCAGAGTGTAAAACTATTTGAATAGCCGTGTCCACGGTCAAGGACAGTTGGGCGGTGCTGCTTAAACTATGTCCAGAGTTTACAAACCAGTGTGTGTGTGTTTGGGATAACTACTTGGGTCAAGTCAAAGGACTTGACATGATTGAGCTGGGTTGGTGCCCACCCTATTTATGTTGATATCTGTAACCTGCCCTCATGGTTATTTAAATTCTCCTGATGCATGTCTTACAAGTTGTTGAACATGTCATTGCACTCAAAACTAGCTTTCTGCAAAAATTTACCTATATCATGCATTGTTATATCTGGAACCAAAACATGGGTTGCTTGCGAGTACATTCAAAGTACTCATTGGCTTGCCACTGGTTATTTAATTGGCCAGGCATGGAAGAACCGGAGTTCAAAGAAGAGTTCTTTGGAGACGAACATGCGAACTAGGACGTTTCCCAGTCAGAATGCCTGTAGGGTTAAGGCAAAGGGCATGGGTTCTACTTATCGACGAAGATTTCTGCTGCTTGTGTTTCATTTGATGTTCAGCCCTTAAGGCTTTATCAATGTAAGACTTGACCATAATGGTCATAATTTGTGTAAGACGGTATGTATGGATGTAAGACTCTTGTTATTTAGCTTTTGTGTGTTCAGTGAGCATTGATCTCTGGGATCACTGTACACGTGCATTCGGTGATCACGACTTATGAGTCGGGGTCCCCACACCCTGCATCGGTAGAACATCATCATCGTCACCACGCCATCGTGCTGACGGAACTCATCCCCGACACTTTGCTGGATCGGAGTCCGGGGATCGTCATCGAGCTGAACGTGTGCTGAACTCGGAGGTGCCGTACGTTCGGTGCTTGGATCGGTCGGATCGTGAAGATGTACGACTACATCAACCGCGTTGTCATAACGCTTCCGCTTACGGTCTACGAGGGTACATGGACAACACTCTCCCCTCTTGTTGCTATGCATCACCATGATCTTGCGTGTGCGTAGGATTTTTTTTTGAAATTACTATGTTCCCCAACACCTCTATGACGGAGGAGGCCATCCACCGGCCTTGAAGGTTGGGTCCGGACATAGTTGAAGGTCCGGAGCGCTTGGACTGAACCTTGGGTGTTGGAACTCGAGGTAGGAGGAGGGAAGGATCTAGCGTGGAAAGAAAAGGACAGGTCTTGGCCTCCTTATAAAGAGGACGAATATCAAGCGTCCTCCGCGTGGCCGTTTGTAGCTTGCCTAAAACCGAGGAGTCATACTAACGGCACGGTTGGGTTACCCACGTCCGTATTGATGAGAATCCCGTGATAAGGGGAACACGATCTCTGCTTTGAGAAGATGTGCCAATAAAACTGCCTCGCAATACGTGCAGTAGCAGGTTGAGAAAAACGGTTCAAATAATGACCGGGCCGTGGCGTGATGTCACGCTGTGAAAAGTTGTCAACAGATTAGATTTGTGGAATATTGTGCTCTCTACGGTGGTATGTGGAATTTGTTTTGCAGAGCCGGACACGATTCATGTGTTCAAAATCTACCTTGGAGTATTCGGAGAAGGAACCCGCCTTGCAATGCTGAAGACAATCTGCGCGCCGGACTCATCGTCATTGAAGCCTGGTTCAGGGGCTACTGAGGGAGTCCTGGATTAGGGGGTCCTCGGATAGCCGGACTATATGCGTATGCCGGATTGTTGGCTTGAAGATACAAGATTGAAGACTTCGTCCCGTGTCCGGGTGGGACTCTCCTTTGCGTGGAAGGCAAGCTTGGCAATTCGGATATGTAGATTTCCTTCTCTGTAACCGACTCTGTGTAACCCTAGCCCCCTCCGGTGTCTATATAAACCGGAGGGTTCAGTCCATAGGACAAGAACAATCATAATCATAGGCTAGCTTCTAGGGTTTAGCCTCTACGATCTCATGGTAGATCAACTCTTATAATACTCATATCATCAAGATCAATCAAGCAGGAAGTAGGGTATTACCTCCATAGAGAGGGCCCGAACCTGGGTAAACATTGTGTCCCCCGCCTCTTGTTACCATTAGCCTTAGACGCACAGTTCGGGACCCCCTACCCGAGATCCGCCAGTTCTGACACCGACACCCCCAGTATCATAACTTATAATGGCACTAACTTCTCCAAAGGTGCTATGAAAGAGTTTTGTCAACGTGAGCATATTCGTCTTGATGTATCATCAGTAGCTCATCCTCAATCCAATGGTCAAGCTGAAAGAGCCAATCAAGAGATTTTGAGAGGCATCAAGCCCCTACTTATGGTTCCTCTGCAACGGACACCGGGTTGTTGGGTAGAGGAGTTACCTTCTGTGATATGGAGTATCAACACTAACCCCAACAAGTCTACAGGTTACACACCTTTCTTCATGGTTTACAGAGCAGAGGCAGTTCTTCCAAGTGACATCCGTCATGACTCACCCCGAGTGACGGCTTACGTTGAAGCTGATAATGAACAAGCACGTCAGGATGCACTTGACCTGTTGGATGAGAAGCGTGATCTTGCAGCAGCCCGTTTGGCGATTTATCAACAAGACCTGTGCTGCTACCATAGCCGTCGGGTTAAGTCCAGAACCTTTCAAGAAGGTGATTTGGTGCTCCGGCTCATCCAGGATCAAACTGACATGCACAAGTTATCCCCACCTTGGGAAGGGCCTTTTGTGGTCAGCAAGAATTTGAACAACGGTCATACTACCTTATCGATGTTCGAGAGCACAAAGACTCACGTAAGTCGGAGGAGGAGACCCGCCGGCCGTGGAATATCGCTCATCTTCGGCCTTACTACACTTGAGCTACCGGCTCTTATGATGTACATATTTTTGACGATGTATATATTATGATGAATATAATAAAGCAGGGTCTCTGATGTTTCATCTTCAACGATCATGTGTCTTCATCATCATAATTTCAAAGACCAATTAGGGGCGGCTTGTATTCGAATCATGCTATTAACCCCTTTTGGCTGGCTTCCTGGTCGTATTCGAACCATAGTCGTAAACACTTAGATCATTTGGGGGCTAGATCGTATTCGAATCATAGCTTAACCCCTTTTGGTCGGGCTTACTGATCGTATTCGAATCAGAGTCGTCAAATGTCTCAAGGTCATTTGGGGGCTCCCTGTTCAAACATAGGTGTATTCACCAAAGAGAACATAGTTGTCGGTACCCTCTTGATCGGAGCAATGCCAACACCTCAAGGTCACTGGGGGGCTTCCTGATCATATTCAAATCATAGCTGTCGGTACCCCTTTGATCGGCACAATGCCAAAAACCATCTGGGGCTTTCCTGATCATATTCGAATCATAGCTATTAACCCTCTTGGTCCGGCTTCCTGGTCGTATTCGAACCATAGCCTTGCTTTTTGATATTTGGCTTGATTTCTTGAAGTTTTTTATGGTTCTTCTTGATACTAGCTTGGATTTTTGAATTAGAAGTAATTTTGGTCATACAGCCTTTACTTTCATAAGCTCATATTTGAAGCTTGCCGTGGTTTTCATAACCCGGCTTAAAACAAGAGGCGACAAGCCGCCCATACATGATGATATCCAGCACTTGGGCTTCTTGGATTCTAAAAGGTTTAGGGTGTTGAAAGCACAAGTGCTCCCTGGGTGATTTTGTAATTAATGTCAACATATCTCTTGTTAGACTAATACTCTTACCTAGTATGTTTCAGATAAGTTCAACAATGGAATGGCATGGACTAGAGGATGTGGAACCCCTTCAAGATGCTAAGGACAAAGGATTGGCTCAAGCTCAAAGCACAAGACTCTACATTTTACTTTTAGTGATCCAAGATAACATTGAGTCCATAGGAAAGCCAATACTATTAAGAGGGGATGAGGTGTTGCTTAATGGCTTGCATGCTCAAAGTGCTTAGTGATATGCTACAAAGCCCTCAACTACTTTCTCACATCCACATATGTCCCAAACCAAAAGTCAAACTCGGCCCCACCGAAACTTTCTATCCGGCGCCACCGAGTTCAGTTGACATAGCCACTGCCAGAAACCCTAATCAAGTCGGTCTCACCGATGGGATATCGGTCTCACCGAGATGGGCTTGCAAACTCTTTGTTACCTATTGCAATAATTTCGGTCCCACCGAGGTATGCAATCGGTCCCACCGAGTTTGCCTGGCCAACTCTCTGTTTTGCTTATTACCCAAATCGGTCCCACCAAGTTTGTGTAATCGGTCAAACCGAGTTGAGGCTTTACCCTAACCCTAGCACACCGATCCTACCGAGTTGATCATATCGGTCCCACTGAAATGCCTAACGGTCACATTATGAACTAAATCGGTCTGACCGAGTTTCACGATTCGGTCCCACCGAGTTTGGTAAGTTGTGTGTAATGGTTAGATTTTGTGTGGAGGCTATATATACCCCTCCACCCACTCTTCATTCATGGAGAGATCCATCAGAACATGCCTACACTTCCAACATACATTTTCTGAGAGAGAACCACCTACACTTGTGTTGAGGTCAAGATATTCCATTCCAACCACATAAATCTTGATCTCTAGCCTTCCCCAAGTTGCTTTCCACTCAAATCTTCTTTCCACCAAATCCAAATCCTGTGAGAGAGAGAGAGTTGAGTGTTGGGGAGACTACCATTTGAAGCACAAGAGCAAGGAGTTCATCATCAACACACCATTTGTTACCTCTTGGAGAGTGGTGTCTTCTAGATTGGTTAGGTGTCACTTGGGAGCCTCCGTCAAGATTGTGGAGTTGAACCAAGGAGTTTGTAAGGGCAAGGAGATCGCCTACTTCGTGAAGATCTACCCGAGTGAGGCAAGTCCTTCATGGGCGACGACCATGGTGGGATAGACAAGGTTGCTTCTTCGTGGACCCTTCATGGGTGGAGCCCTCCGTGGACTCGCGCAACCGTTACCCTTCGTGGGTTGAAGTCTCCATCAACGTGGATGTACGATAGCACCACCTATCAGAACCACGGATAAAAAATCTCTGTGTCTCCAAATTGCGTTTGCACACTCCAATCCCATCCCTTTACATTCTTGCAATTTGCATGCTTTACTTTCTGCTGCTCATATACTCTTGTCATGCTTGCTTGATATGTATTGTGATTGTTAAAACTTGTGCCAAAACTCCACTTCAACTTAAAGAGATTAAAAACTGCAACTTTTCTTACTTAGAGTCTATTCACCCCCCCCCCCCTAGACACCTCTTCTCAGTCCTTTCAATTGGTATTAGAGCTTTGGTCTCCATTGCTTTGGTTTAAACACCATTGGAGGAAGATGGATGAGTCTACTTTGGGGAGTCTTAGACATAGAGTGCCTATACTTGATGGGGAGTATTTTCATGAGTGGAAAAATGAGATGCTTGTGATTTTCAATGAATATCATTTGAACAAGTACATTACTAGCCCTTGTGCACCTCATGTTGATCATATGCATCCTACCCTTGATGAGTCAATTGACATGATTCACAATCTTAGAACTGTTGATCTTATCACTAGAGGTTTGCCTAGAAACTTGATAGGTTGCTTGCCTACTCTTAAGTGTGCCTACACCATATGGAAATTATTTGAGGAACGTTTTCAAAATTATTCCTTGCAAAATCTAGATGAAATTCTCCATAATTCTATTGCCTTGAGCAAGATGAATTCCAATGATCCTAAGTTTGGTAATTGTCTATTTGAGCTTACAAATCTTATGCGTCCCAAAGGAGATGTTGGAATTATTAGCAATATTATTTCCGAAGCTATTAGAATACATAAAGAAGATCATTGTCAAACTCATTCTAATGAATCACCCTCTCTAGGAATTGATCCATCACATGACGATGTTGAACATGGATACTATGATGAGGATGGTGATAGTGACTTTGATCTTGATGATGCAATGAGACACTTTGGTCTTATGGCACATCTTCGGGGATACATAGCAGGAGGAAAGGAATGGGTTCTTGATCGTGGATGTACCGATCACATGACCGGTAATAAAGATATGCTTCGTGAGCTTGTTGAAAACGACGGCCCTCGAAAGTATGTCACTTTTGGTGATAACTCAAAGTGTAAGGTGATTGGTGATAACCCACAAGTGTAGGGGATCGCAACAACTTTCAAGGGTAGAGTATTCAACCCAAATTTATTGATTCGACACAAGGGGAGCCAAAGAATATTATTGAGTATTAGCAGTTGAGTTGTCAATTCAACCACACCTGGATAACTTAGTATCTTCAACAAAGTATTTAGTAGCAAAGTAGTATGATAATAAAGGTAACAGTGGCAAAAGTAAAGATAATAGATTTGTAGGAATTGTAACAGTAGCAACGGAAAAGTAAATAAGCAAAGCACAATATGTGAAAAGCTCGTAGGCATTGGATCAGTGATGGATAATTATGTCGGATGTGATTCCTCATGTAATAGCTATAACATAGGGTGACACAGAACTAGCTCCAATTCATCAATGTAATGTAGGCATGTATTCCGAATATAGTCATACGTGCTTATGGAAAAGAACTTGCATGACACCTTTTGTCCTACCCTCCTGTGGCAGCGGGGTCCTAGCGGAAACAAAGGGATATTAAGGCCTCCTTTTAATAGAGAACCAGACCAAAGCATTAACACATAGTGAATACATGAACTCCTCAAACTATGGTCATCACCGAGAAATATCCCGATTATTGTCACTTCGGGGTTGTCGGATCATAACACATAATAGGTGACTGTGGACTTGCAAGATAGGATCAAGAACACACATATATTCATGAAAACATAATAGGTTCCGATCTGAAATCATGGCACTCGGGCCCTAGTGACAAGCATTAAGCATAGCAAAGTCATAGCAACATCAATCTCAGAACATAGTGGATACTAGGGATCAAACCCTAACAAAACTAACTTGATTACATGGTAAATCTCATCCAACCCATCACCGTCCAGCAAGCCTACGATGGAATTACTCACGCACGGCGGTGAGCATCATGAAATTGGTGATGGAGGATGGTTGATGATGACGACGGCGACGAATCCCCCTCTCCGGAGCCCCGAACGGACTCCAGATCAGCCCTCCCGAGAGAGATTAGAGCTTGGCGGCGGCTCCGTATCGTAAAATGCGATGAAACTTTCTCCTTGATTTTTTCTCCGTGAAACGGAATATATGGAGTTGGAGTTGAGGTCGGTGGAGCCTCAGGGGGCCCACGAGATAGGGGGCGCGCCCAGGGGGTGGGCACGCCCCCCACCCTCGTGGACAGTGTGTGGGCCCCTTGGTCTTGATTCTTTCGCCAGTATTTTTTATATTTTCCAAAACTTGCCTCCGTGGATTTTCAGGTCATTCCGAGAACTTTTGTTTTCTACACATAAAACAACAACATGGCAGTTCTGCTGAAAACAGCATCAGTCTGGGTTAGTTCCATTCAAATCATGCAAGTTAGAGTCCAAAACAAGGGCAAAAGTGTTTGGAAAAGTAGATACGTTGGAGACGTATCAACTCCCCCAAGCTTAAACCTTTGCTTGTCGTCAAGCAATTCAGTTGATAAACTGAAAGTGATAAAGAAAAACATTTACAAACTCTGTTTGCTCTAGTTGTTGTAAACATGCAAAGCCAGCATTCAGGTTTCAGCAAATATTATGAACTAACCATACTCACAATAACACCTTGGTCTCACAATTACTCATATCAATAGCATAATCAGCTAGCGAGCCATAATAATAAAACTCGGATGACAACACTTTCTCAAAACAATCATAACATGATATAACAAAATGGTATCTCGCTAGCCCTTTCTGAGACCGCAAAACAAATGCAGAGCACCTTTAAAGATCAAGGACTGACTAAACATTGTAACTCATGGTAAAAGAGATCCAGTCAAGTCATACCCAATATAAACCAATAGTAATGAATGGAAATGACAATGTGCTCTCCAGCGGGTGCTTTTTAATAAGAGGGATGATGACTCAACATAAAAGTAAATAGATAGGCCCTTCGCAGAGGGAAGCAGGGATTTGTAGAGGTGCCAGAGCTAAATTTTAAAATAGAGATTGAATAACATTTTGAGCAGCATACTTTCACTGTCAACGCAACAACTATGAGATGGCTATATCTTCCATACTACATGCATTATAGGCAGTTCCCAAACAGAATGGTAAAATTTTATACTCCCCCACCACCAACAAGCATCAATCCATGGCTTGCTCGAAACAACGAGTGCCTCCAACTAACAACAACCCTGGGGGAGTTTTTTTAATTATATTGATTTGCTTTGATCTTTTTGGATCATGGGACTGGGCATCCCAGTTACCGGCCCTTTCTCGTGAATGAGGAGCGGAGTCCACTACTCTTGAGAATAACACACCTAGCATGGAAGATATAGGCAGCCCTAGTTGAAACATGAGCTCCTCGAGCATACAAAACAGAATTTCATTTGAAGGTTTGGAGTTTGGCACATACAAATTTACTTGGAACGGTAGGTAAATACCGCATATAGGAAAGTATGGTGGAATCAATTGAATAACTGTGGGGTTTAAGGAGTTTGGACAGGTGAAGGCTAGCAGAAGACTGGGAAGCGACCAACTGAGAGAGCGACAACAGTCATAAACATGCATTAAAATTAATTCACACCGAGTACAAGCATGAGTAGGATATAATCTACCATGAACATAAATATCATGAAGGCTATGTTGATTTGTTTCAAGTACATGCGTGAACATGTGCCAAGTTGAGTCACTCAATTCATTCAAAGGAGGATACCATCCCATCATACCACATCATAATCATTCTAATAGCATGTTGGCACACAAGGTAAATGATTATAACTCATAGCTAATCAAGCATGGCACAAGCAACTATAATCTCTAAATGTCATTGCAAATATGTTTACTTCATAATAAGCTGAATCAGGAACGATGAACTCATCATATTTACAAAAACAAGAGAGGTCGAGTTCATATCAGCTTCTCTCATCTCAATCAGTCCATCATATATCGTCATTATTGCCTTTCACTTGCACAACCGAACGATGTGTATAATAATAATAGTGCATGTGCATTGGACTAAGCTAGAATCTGCAAGCATTCAACTCAAGAGAGAAGACAAAGATATGGGCTCTAAGTTAAATAAACAATCATGCATAAGAGAGCCACTAAACATTTTCAATATGGTCTTCTACTCTCGACCCCCAAAGGAAAGAAAAGAAAAGAAAACTATTTACACGAGAAAGCTCCCAACAAGTAAGAAGAAGAACGAGAAATCTTTTTGGGTTTTCATTTTAATTTCTACTACAAGCATGGAAATTAAACTAACTAATTTTTTGGTTTTTCTTAAGGTTTATCAAACACGCAAGAAGAAAACTAGAAAAATAAATTTAAACTAGCATGGATAATACAATGAAAGAGTATGAGCACCGACGACTAGAATAGTGTGTGAACATGAATGTAAAGTCGGTGAGAAATACGTACTCCCCCAAGCTTAGGCTTTTGGCCTAAGTTGGTTTATTGCCAAGGACCGCTGCTACTCTCCCCGGTGTACTGGGAGGTGTAATCAGGATACCACTGGCTAGCCATCTCTGGGTCCCACTGGTAAGATGATGCACGATAAGGGTCTAGTGCAGGTTCCGGCTCAGGCTCAGGTTCTGGAGTGGATGCTTGGCCTCGATGAGTGTACACCGCTTTTGGCATGACAAGAAAATTATCTGCAATCAAATCAAACAACAGAGGCGCAGGCAAAATAATAGTCTCATTGTGTTTCTTATTAAATCTCAGGTTATACAAGAGCATCTTATCTTTGTTGTCAATAATGAACTCATGTGCTGCCATGCTTTTGTAATCTAAAATGTAAGGAGGCAATTTTGTCTCCTCTTTCTCATGGTGCCTAATAGGTATCTCAAAATGTTTAGCAAGACGTGCATCATAGATACCTCCAAAGATGGGGCCTTTTGTATGATTCAGGCTTAGCCCTTTAGCAATGACGGCACCCATACTAAAACTATTATCTCCAAACAAGGCATGGTGAAGGATGATAATATCAGGAACATTGAAGTTTCCACTATTTCCATGACCAATCAAGCATCTACTAGCAAATATGGCAAAGTAGCATAAAACAGGAAAGTGTATGCTAGAGATTCTCGCATCGGAACCCTTCTTTGGATCCCCTATAGTGATAGTGTTAACAAAGCCATCCACATCTCTACGATGTGGTTCCTCTAATTTTCCCTCAAAGGGTATCCTACATACCGCGCAAAAATTACGTAAAGACATTTCCCTGAATTCATCATAAATGAAATGATACTGAAGGCGGTGACTTCTTAGGATGATAATAAAAGTTGTGCACGAAAGTATTGGTGAGTAAGAGATACTGATCGATCCGGTCATGGAGGAAATCGGTGAGGCCTGCATTTTTATCAAAGAATAAAAATCTTCATAAATTCCAGCTTCTCTCAAGAAATTATCGCATGGCCATTCACACGGCCGTACTTCCGCTATGCGAGCAAGATTATACTTGGCTTTTTCCTTCTCTTTAGCTTGTTTTTCCTGGGAGCCTTGGCTAGAAGAGCCCCTCAAAAATCTCCTTAACATTTTCTGAAAATTTCTGAAATTTTAGTAACTTCAAAATAAAAGTGAATAAAACTAAACAAGATTGGTAGTAACTACTCCTACAAGTGCCTAGAGCCTATAGCATGCATTAGAATTACTTGGGACCTCATAAATTTGACATGCAAGCTCAAGAACATGGTCACCTATGCAGTAAAAATCTGCAATGAATAAAGCACTAGAACAAAAACTAATTGGACCAATGGAGGAGTCACATACCAAGCAACAATCTCCCAAAGCAGTTTTGTGAATGGAGCTTTGAGAAAGGAGATCGAAAATCACAGCAAAATGAGCTAGAACTCGTGCTTGAGCTGGATGGGGATTTTTTGGGAAGAAGATGGAGTCTGTGGGTGTTGGCATAAGTGGAGGGGGGCCACCAGGGGCCCATGAGACAAAGGGGCGTGCCCAGGGGATGTGGGCGCGCCCTCCACTCTTGTGGCCTGGTGCTTGCCCCTCCTGCAGTGTTTTCAGTGCCTAAAATCCTCAAACATTCCATAAAAAATCATACTAAATTTGCAGGGCATTTGGAGCACTTTTATTTTCGGGATATTTTTTATTGCACGGATAATTCAGAAAACAGAGAGATAATACTATTTTTGCTTTATTTAATCTAAATAACAGGAAGTAAAAAGAGGGTACAGAAGGTTGTGCCTTCTAGTTTCATCCGTCTCATGATCATCAAAATGAATCCACTAACAAGGTTGATCAAGTCTTGTTAACAAACTCATTCTGAATAACACAGAATTGGAGAAATTTCGAATAACACTAAGTTACCTCAACGGGGATATGAACATCCCCAACAATAAGAATATCATACTTTTTCTTGACAGTAGGGAGAGGACATTCAAAACCTCCAATAATGATAGTTGGAACTTTTCCAATGGAATTGATGCTATGAACTTGAGATTGTTTCCTCGGAAAGTATACCGTATGCTCATTACCATTAACATGAAAAGTGACATTGCCTTTGTTGCAATCAATAACAGCCCCTGCAGTATTCAAAAAGGGTCTACCAAGGATAATCGACATACTATCGTCCTCGGGAATATCAAGAATAACAAAGTCAGTTAAGATAGTGACATTTGCAACCACAACAGGCACAGCCTCACAAATACCGACAGGTATGGCAGTTGATTTATCAGCCATTTGCAAAGATGTTTCAGTAGGTGTCAACTTATTCAATTCAAGTCTATGATATAAAGAGAGAGGCATAACACTAACACCGGCTCCTAGATCACATAAAGCAGTTCTAACATAATTTCTTTTAATGGAGCATGGTATAGTTGGTACCCCCGGATCTCCAAGTTTCTTTGGTATTCCACCCTTGAAAGTGTAATTAGCAAGCATGGTGGAAATTTTAGCTTCCGGTATCTTTCTTTTGTTTGTAATGATATCCTTCATATATTTAGCATAAGGATTTACCTTAAGCATATCAGTTAAGCGCATACACAAGAAGATAGGTCTAATCATTTCAGCAAAGTACTCAAAATCCTCATCATCCTTTGTCTTGGATGGTTTAGGAGGAAAGGGCATGGGTTTCTGAACCCATGGTTCTCTTTCTCTATCGCGCTTCCTAGCAACAAAATCTCTCTTATCATAACGTTGATTCTTTGATTATGGGTTATCAAGATCAATAGCAGGTTCAATCTCTACTTCATTGTTTTAGCTAGGTTGAGCATCAACATGAACATTATCATTAACATTATCACTAGGTTCATGTTCATCACCTGATTGTGTTTCAGCATCAGAGATAGAAATATCATTGGGATTCTCAGGTGTGTCTACAACAGGTTCACTAGAAGCATGCAAAGTCCTATCGTTTTTCTTTTTCTTCTTTTTATAAGAACTAGGTGCCTCTAAGTTATTTCTCAGAGAATCTTGTTCGATTCTCTTAGGGTGGCCTTCAGGATACAAAGGTTCCTGAGTCATTCTACCAGTTCTAGTAGCCACTCTAACAGCAAAGTCAGGTTTATGATTTAATTCATCAAGAAAATCATTTTGAGCTTTAAGTACTTGCTCAGCTTGAGTAGCAACCATAGAAGCATATTTGCTAATGAGTTTTAAGTTCACCTTTAACTCTAGCCATATAATCACTCAAGCGTCCTATCTCGAAAGCATTATTCTTTAATTCTCTACCAACATAAGCGTTAAAACTTTCTTGTCTAGCCATAAAGTCATCAAATTCATCTAAGCATGGGCTATGAAATTTAGTAGACAGAATTTCAACTTTATCATATCTATAGAGAGAATTTACCTTTACTGCCTGTGTCGGGTTATCAAGACAATGTGGTTCTTCAACAGGCGGTATATTAAGACCATGTATTTCTTCAATAGGTGGTAAATTCTTAACATCTTCAGCTTTTAATACCTTTTTCTTTCATTGATTTCTTTGCCTCTTGCATATCTTCAGGACTGAGAAATAGAACACCTCTCTTCTTCGGAGTGGGTTTAGGAATAGGCTCAGGAGTTGGCTCAATTGGTTCAGGAATTGCCTCAGGAATTGGCTCAGGAAGAGTCCAATTATTTTCATTAGTCAACATATTATTCAATAGTAATTCAGCTTCGTCGACTGTTCTTTCCCTGAAAACACAACCAGCACAACTATCCAAGTAGTCCTTGGAAGCATCGGTTAGTCCATTATAAAAGATATCAAGTATTTCATTTTTCTTAAGAGGATGATCAGGCAAAGCATTAAGTAATCGGAGAAGCCTCCCCCAAGCTTGTGGGAGACTCTCTTCTTTGATTTGCACAAAATTATATATTTCCCGCAAGGCAGCTTGTTTCTTATGAGCAGGGAAATATTTAGCAGAGAAGTAATAAATCATATCCTGGGGACTACGCACACAACCAGGATCAAGAGAATTAAACCAAGTCTTAGCATCACCCTTTAATGAGAACGGAAATATCTTAAGGATATAATAATAGCGAGACTTCTCATCATTAGTAAATAGGGTGGCTATATCATTTAACTTGGTAAGATGTGCCACAACAGTTTTCAGATTCAAGGCCATAAAAAGGATCAGATTCAACCAAAGTAATAATCTCAGGATCAACAGAGAATTCATAATCCTTATCAGTAACACAGATAGGTGAAGTAGCAAAAGCAGGGTCAGGTTTCATTCTAGCGTTAAGAGATTGCTGCTTCCATTTAGCTAATAACTTTTTAAGATCATATCTATCTTTACAAGCAAAGATAGCTCTAGCAGCTTCCTCTTCCATAACATAACCCTCGGGAACAACAGGTAATTCATAATCAGGGGAGAACTTTCATCATCACTATCATCAATAATAGCATCTTCAATAATTTCATTCTCTCTAACCCTAGCAAGTTGTTCATCAAGAAATTCACCTAATGGCAAAGTAGTATCACGCACAGAAGTAGTTTCATCACAAGTATCATGCATAGCAGAAGTGGCATCATCAATAACATGCGACATATCAGAATTCATAGCAGTAGCAGGTTTAGGTGTCGCAAGCTTACTAATAACAGAAGGAGAATCTAGTGCAGAGCTAGATGGCAGTTCCTTACCTCCCCTCGTAGTTGAGGGAAAAATCTTGGTTCTTTCGTCTTTCAAGTTCCTCATAGTGATCAACAGATATAAATCCCAAGTGACTCAAAGAATAGAGCTATGCTCCCCGGCAACGGCGCCAGAAATTAGTCTTGATAACCCACAAGTGTAGGGGATCGCAACAGCTTTCGAGGGTAGAGTATTCAACCCAAATTTATTGATTCGACACAAGGGGAGCCAAAGAATATTATTGAGTATTAGCAGTTGAGTTGTCAATTCAACCACACCTGGATAACTTAGTATCTGCAGCAAAGTATTTAGTAGCAAAGTAGTATGATAATAAAGGTAACAGTGGCAAAAGTAAAGATAATAGTTTTGTAGGAATTGTAACAGTAGCAACGGAAAAGTAAATAAGCAAAGCACAATATGTGAAAAGCTCGTAGGCATTGGATCAGTGATGGATAATTATGTCGGATGCGATTCCTCATGTAATAGCTATAACATAGGGTGACACAGAACTAGCTCCAATTCATCAATGTAATGTAGGCATGTATTCCGAATATAGTCATATGTGCTTATGGAAAAGAACTTGCATGACATCTTTTGTCCTACCCTCCCGTGGCAGCGGGGTCCTAGCGGAAACTAAGGGATATTAAGGCCTCCTTTTAATAGAGAACCGGAACCAAAGCATTAGCACATAGTGAATACATGAACTCCTCAAACTACGGTCATCACCGAGAAGTATCCCGATTATTGTCACTTCTGGGTTGTCGGATCATAACACATAATAGGTGACTATAGACTTGCAAGATAGGATCAAGAACACACATATATTCATGAAAACATAATAGGTTCCGATCTGAAATCATGGCACTCGGGCCCTAGTGACAAGCATTAAGCATAGCAAAGTCATAGCAACATCAATCTCAGAACATAGTGGATACTAGGGATCAAACCCTAACAAACTAACTTGATTACATGGTAAATCTCATCCAACCCATCACCGTCCAGCAAGCCTACGATGGAATTACTCACGCACGGTGGTGAGCATCATGAAATTGGTGATGGAGGATGGTTGATGATGACGACGGCGATGAATCCCCCTCTCCGAAGCCCCGAACGGACTCCAGATCAGCCCTCCCGAGAGAGATTAGGGCTTGGTGGTGGCTCCATATCGTAAAACGTGATGAAACTTTCTCCTTGATTTTTTTCTCCGCGAAACGGAATATATGGAGTTGGAGTTGAGGTCGGTGGAGCCTCAGGCGGCCCACGAGACAGGGGGGCGCGCCCAGGGGGGTGGGCGCGCCCCCCACCCTCGTGGACAGGGTGTGGGCCCCCTGGTCTTGTTTCTTTCGCCAGTATTTTTTATATTTTCCAAAACTTGGCTCCGTGGATTTTCAGGTCATTTCGAGAACTTTTGTTTTCTACACATAAAACAACATCATGGCAGTTCTGCTGAAAACAACATCGGTCTGGGTTAGTTTCATTCAAATCATGCAAGTTAGAGTCCAAAACAAGGGCAAAAGTGTTTGGAAAAGTAGATACGTTTGAGAAGTATCAGTTAGCCTCGGTAAGGTGGCCATCTCCCATGATAGCTCCATACAAAATGTCATGATCGTTGAATCTCCTGGCTATAATCTGCTTTTTGTTTCTAGACTAGCCGACTTTGGTTTCAATGTCCTATTTACCGAAGTAGATTGCCAAGTGTTTCATAGAGATAATCATAAAATGGTCTTTACCGGTATACGCAAAGGTGATCTATACATTGTTGATTTCACTAAAAAGGCTCAACCTAGAACTTACTTAATTGTTAAATCCTCTAAAGGTTGGTTGTGGCATAGATGGTTAGGTCATGTGGGCATGCAAAACCTTGACAAGCTTATTAAAGATAATCATATCCTCAGTGTTAACGATGTCATATTTCATAAGGATAGACTTTGCAGCGCTTGTCAAGCAGGTAAACAGGTTGGAGGAAGGCATCCCGTGAAGAACATCATGACCACGAGGAGGCCGCTCGAGCTACTTCACATGGATCTTTTCGGTCCCAACGCTTACAAAAGTCTCAGTGGAAATTCTTTTGGTCTAGTTATAGTTGATGATTTTTCATGATTTGCGTGGGTGTTCTTTCTCGATGATAAATCGCAGGTCCAAAAGATCTTCAAAAACTTCGCTAGGAAGGCCCAAAATCAATTTGAAGTGAAGATCAAGAAGGTTCGCAGCGACAACGGAACGGAGTTCAAGAACACAAATGTGGACACCTTTCTTGATGAAGAAGGGATTTCACATGAGTTCTCGGCTACGTACACACCTCAACAAAATGGAGTTGTTGAGAGGAAGAACCAGACACTCATCAAAATGGCGAGAACAATGCTTGATGAGTACAAGACGTCGAAGCACTTTTGGGCAGAAGTGGTTGAGATAGCTTGTCATGCAACAAATCGCTTGTATCTTCACAAGCTACTCGGCAAAACGGCATACGAGCTCCTCACCGGTAACAAAACCCGAGTTGGATACTTTCGAGTATTCGGCTCAAAGTGCTACATTCTTGATAAGCATCATCGCTCTAAATTTGCTCCTAAATCTCATGAAGGTTTCCTACTTGGTTATGGCTCAAACTCTCACACTTACTGTGTCTACAATAATTTCACCTGAAAGGTTGAAGAGACGGTAGATGTGAAATTTGATGAATCTAACAGCTCGCAAGTAGAGCAATTACCAATTGATGTAGGAGACAAAGACCCTTCGGAAGCAATCCAAGACTTGTCTATTGGCAAGATTCGTCCAACAGAGGTGAAGGAGAGTACCTCGTCCGTCCAAGTGGAAGCTTCCACCTCACGACAAGGTGAACCAAGAGTTGATACGGAAGCATCCACAAGTGGGACACACCAAGATGAAGAAAACGAGGAAGTACACCAAGATGAACATAAACAACCTCCTTCTCCACCATGACAAGAGAACGACAACGTCAACAATGAATAAGGCCAAGAATAAGAAGAAGATGAAGAAGATGTTCCACCCAGATCCAAGCAAAAGCTTCCACGAGTTCGAGCAAGAGTCGCCAAAGACCATATCGTCGAGCAAATCTACAATGATATCCAAACCGGGAGAATCACTCACTCTAAAACTCGTTTGGCTAACTTTTGTGAACATTATTCATTCATCACTAGCATTGAACCTATGAAGGTTGAAGAAGCTTTGGAAGATCCGGATTGGATAAACGCCATGCATGAAGAGCTACACAACTTTGAAAGAAACCAAGTGTGGACATTGGTCGAGAAGCCCGACAACAACCACAACATCATCGGTACCAAATGGGTGTTTCGCAACAAGCAAGATGAAGATGGACAAGTAGTTCGCAACAAAGCACGTCTCGTCGCCCAAGGCTACATCCAAGTTGAAGGTATGGACTATGGTGAGACATATGCCCTCGTTGTTAGACTTGAGTCCATTTGCATCTTACTTTCCTATGCTAATCACCATGATATCACCTTGTACCAAATGGACATTAAAAGTGCTTTTCTAAATGGTGAAATAGAGGAGGAAGTTTATGTTAAGCAACCTCCCGGCTTTGTCAATCCTAAGAAACCTAATCATGTTTACAAACTTCACAAAGCTCTTTGTGGTCTTAAACAAGCTCCTAGAGCGTGGTATAAATGCTTGACCAAGTTCCTTATTGAAAAAGGCTTTGAAATTGGAAAAATTGATTCTACTCTTTTTACTAAAAGGGTTAATGGAGAACTATTTGTGTGCCAAATCTATGTTGATGATATTATATTTGGTTCGACTAACCCTCACTTTAGTGAGAAGTTTGGAAAGCTAATGTCAGAGAAGTTTGAGATGTCTATGATGAGTGAACTCAAATTCTTTCTCGGCTTGCAAATCAAGCAAACTAAGGAAGGTACCTTTGTCTCTCAAACAAAGTACACCAAGGACTTATTCAAGAAGTTCAATATGCAAGAATGCAAAGGTATGACTACACCCATGCCTACTAGTGGACATCTTGATTTGACCAAAGATGGTGAACCGGTTGATCAAAAGGTTTACCGCTCCATGATTGGTTCATTGTTATATCTATGTGCCTCTCGTCCCGATATTAAGCTAAGTGTGTGCATGTGTGCATGATATCAAGCGGCCCCTAAAGAATGTCATCTTAAGGCTGTGAAAAGGATAGTGAGATACTTAATACACACACCAAATTTTGGCATTTGGTATCCTAAGAGGTCCTCTTCGATCTTGTTGGTTACTCTGATTCGGACTATGCTGGAGACAAGGTTGATAGAAAGTCCACTTCTGGTACTTGTCAATTTCTTGGTAGATCTCTTGTGTCTTGGTCCTCCAAGAAACAAAACTCGGTATCCTTATCCACCGCCAAAGCGGAATACATTGCCACTGGTTCATGTTGTGCTCAATTACTTTGGATGACCCAAACTCTCAAGGATTATGGGATATATGTGAAACATGTTCCATTCCTTTGTGGCAATGAAAGTGCTATCAAGATTTCTCACAATCCCGTGCAACACTCTCGAACTAAGCATATTGAAGTTCGTCATCATTTCATTCGAGATCACATTGCCAAAGGGGACATTGATCTTAAGCATGTTCGCACTGATAAGTAATTAGCGAATATATTCACCAAACCTCTTGATGAGAAAGTCTTTTGCCGTTTGAGAGGTGAATTGAACATCATTGATGCTTCAAACTTGGAGTAGGAACTCCATTTGGATACATGAAAGGCATGAGCCTTTGACTAATCCTTGATATTTCTTTCATGTTGCTATTTATATGTCTTGGATATATTTGCACCCTTGCATGCTATCTAACCCTTGTATGTACTTGGATGAATCTAAATCTATGAGATTGCAACCCACTCACATCTTGAGCAAATTTCTACATCACCAAGTCTCTACACAATGGTGGTTGAAGACAAGGAAGCACGAAACTCTTCAAACATATCCTTTGACAAATTCTATATTAAGTTTTATGATTGTCATTTTGGATACACAAGTGCTCTTCCTTGCAAGACTAACCCATGTAGGTATATGAACTCAAATTCCAAGTGGAGCTCCCAACTCTTGATGAGCTACATCAACCTTGAGCAACCCACACAAGTTCAACTACATGATCACGATCAACACCACCACCCAAGGTATGTTATTCCATCTTAGAGAAGCTTTACTCCAAGTCATGATTCAAAGCAACTCAACAAGATGTGAATACATCAAAATGCTTAAACGAAAAATGGTAACCCCATTTTGAGCTTAAACAATGAGTATGACCTATGATCAAGTGATCTCACTTGACTCCTAAGTCAATATACTCTAACATAGGTGACATTGTCGCCGACCAATTCTAAATGAAGCTCTCTTGTGTTCTTTTCTGCGCTCTTGCATTTGTCTCATGCATATTTGTTTCCCTTTCAAAAAAACTCCATCTAGATTTCTTTTCTATTTCTTTTTTTTCTACCTCCAATTCTTTGCAAATCTTTCAGTTAATTCCTTGCAAATCCTTGTGAGATGTTACTTGACTAGTGAGCTGAAGTGACAAGTGTTTTCTCTGTGATGAATTCGGTCACACCGGTCTATTGTTTTCGGTCCAACCGAATTCTTTCGGTGCAACCGGAGCACACAACTCGGTGCCACCGATTTCACTGCAGGAAAGATATATAGCTTTCCACTTGTTCCTGCATTCTTTTTGATCCAGCTCCACTCAATGATTCTTGTCCTCTACCAGCATCACATTCGACTTGCTGCTTTGTTCTGTGACTCAAGGACCAAACCCATTTGTAACAAAAATCTAGAAGAACCCTTCTTGTAAATTGATGTCAAAGGGGGAGAGAGAGATCAAATCAAAGCTTAATCATTTCTATAGGGGGGAGAATACTCAGGGGGAGAGAGTTCTTCTACAAGGAGACAGAAGTATCACTTCAAAAGACCCTAGATGTTTGGTGTTCAAGAGGAGAGAAGTCACATGTCTTTAAGAGGGGAAAGACATGTTCATATTTTATTGTTTGCATTAGCTCTGTTTCTTTTCTTTGCTCTGATTTTCTGTTCCCTATCTTCTCCCAGTATCCCATGCTAGATTCAGGGGGAGCAAGACATCTAAGGGAGGGAAATCCTTGAATTCATTGCACATCTTTACCTTTGGGGACATGTCTATATCCAATGGGGTACTCAGTACTCACTCTCTACATGTCATCCCGATCTTGGTACTCTTGTGGTTTCTTTTGTTTGATCTGGCTAGTAGGTGTATCTGTGTTATCTAACCTTGTTTACGCAGGTCCATTCCTTCCTAAGCCAACTCAAGACCACAAGGTAAGTATATGCATCACAGTCATGTGTATGAGGATTTCTTGCTGATGTACATACTGTTTGCAAGAAGGACTCATGAGCATGAAGGTACATTTCCTATACTCACATCATTTGCTCTGATGCATATAACCAAGATACATGTAACACATTGCTTACTCTGTCATGCTTATGCATTCACATGCTCCTATATTCCATATTTACATGATTGCATACATGTAGGGGGAGCCTATGCATGTTACATGTCTTTCCAAAGCTTTACTTGTTATTCTCTATATCTTTATCTAAAGCTTTGATGTATGTTGTCATCAATTACCAAAAAGGGGGAGACTGAAAGCACAAGTGCTCCATGGGTGATTTTGGTAATTAGTGTCAACATATCTCTTGTTGGACTAATACTCTTACCTAGTATGTTTCAGATAAGTTCAACCATGGAGTGGCATGGACTAGAGGATGTGGAACCCCTTCAAGATGCTAAGGACAAAGGATTGGCTCAAGCTCAAAGCACAAGACTCTACATTTTAATTTTAGTGATCCAAGATCACATTGAGTCCATAGGAAAGCCAATACTATTAAGAGGGGATGAGGTGTTGCTTAATGGGTTGCTTGCTCAAAGTGCTTAGTGATATGCTCCAAAGACCTCAACTACTTTCTCACATCCACATATGTCCCAAACCAAAAGTCAAAATCGGCCCCATCGAAACTTTCTATCCGGCGCCACCGAGTCCAGTTGACATAGCCACTGCCAGAAACCCTAATCAAGTTGGTCTCACCGATGGGATCTCAGTCTCACTGAGTAGGGCTTGCAAACTCTTTGTTACCTATTGCAATAATTTTGGTCCCACCGAGGTATGCAATCGGTCCCACCGAGTTTGCCTGGCCAACTCTCTATTTCGCTTATTACCCAAATCGGTCCCACTGAGTTTGTGTCATCGGTCAAAGCGAGTTGAGGCTTTACCCTAACCCTAGCACATCGGTCCTACCGAGTTGATCATATCGGTCCCACCGAAATGCCTAACGGTCACATTATGAACTAAATCGGTCTGACCGAGTTTCATGATTCGGTCCCACCGAGTTTGGTAAGTTGTGTGTAACGGTTAAATTTTGTGTGGAGGCTATATATACCCCTCCACCTGTCGGTGATCTGGGAACGGGGGTACCCAGACTTGCCTGCCTGCGGCCTACGGCGTGGCTCAAGGAGTGTCCCAGTACGGCCCATCTTCATCAACACATGCTCAAGACTCACGCGAGGGGCCAAGCCTCGCGGGGCGGACGACATGAGGCTTCCTCGGGCACGGCCTCGTCAGGCTGGCTCGTGAGGAGGCGGAGAGATCAAGGCGGGGTACCTCATGAGGTGCCCGTGACACAAGCCATGACGACCAAGGCCAGGCGGGCGCCAGGCGAGCGTTGGCCTGTGCAGAGTCCTTGTTTCCTCTTTGGTGCAAAGGGGGCAAGCGCAGGCGAGGGTATCAAGCAAAGGCAACCATTTCGGTGCAACGAGACCAAGACTAGCAGGGCCGCAGGACAAAGTTCATCATGGAGCCCAAGCCGGTGTCATCGTCAGGTCCTTTGGCAGGCGAGGACCAACTTTAGTCAGGATAAGTGTACTAGATGTTCCCCTTCAAAATGGCCAATTGTTGGCGCCCTTCCTGCTCTATATTTGGGAAGAGGCCCAGGGCCTCCACCTATAAATAGGACTAGCCACCCCCAGGGTAGAGACACCTGATCGGGAGAGAAGAACTTTAGCCAGCACCACCATAAGAACTCCTCCCCTCGCGAGGAAGTTCTTCCTTGTATTGTTCATCATCAGCCCCAGAGGCAATCCACCACACCACACACTGGAGTAGGGTATTACACCACAATGGTGGCCTGAACCAGTATAAACCTCGTGTCCCTTGTGTTGTTCTTCGTGTACTTTTAGATCCTGGCGAGGCGGTGAGACATGGGTAGGCTGGAGGTGTGATCTCTGTGCGCACCCTAGTGTTCGAACCTTGAGGGTCTGCCGGAACCCGAAATCCGACATTTGGCGCGCCAGGTATGGGTGTGCCGGAATCTGCCTTCTGTCGCCTCGTGTTTCGCCGCCCGTCCCATCCATGTCAGACGCACGTCGCGCCCACGCCGAGCGCCGGGCTGCTCTCGCCACTCGTGTCGCCCAGACGGCCCCCGTCGGCGGGCACCCCCACCGTTCCCCGTCGCCTGCCATCAACGCCGCCACCGGCCCGGCGGGGAACGAGCAGCAGGCATCGTCCCTGCATCCTTCAGTGCAGCGGGAAGGCCGCACCGCCACCCCGTCGCTGACTCCGGCCGGCTCCTCGTCCCATGCCCGTCGTGCTCCTACGGACGCGCACGCCGTGCTACTCCTGGCGCGGGAGCTCCTGCACTACCGTCCCGTTGACGACCTCTACGACGAGTGGCTCGCCCGCATCACCGAGCTCGTCAGCGCCGTTGGGGGCTCCCCCGCACCATCCCTCTCACTGCACCGCGCCCCGTCCTGCGCGGGCGACGAAGCTCCGGGGGCGCCTCAGCCGCCTCCCCCTCAAGAAGGCGCCTTGGCCCCAAGGCGCGTGGCCCCCTGGGCGTAACCCACTCCGTCCGGTGCTGGCACAGCAAGAGAAGAGCTGCCAAGAGATCCCTCGTCCCCAGGAGGCCGCCGGTGTGCTCCCCGCACCGGCTCGGTACGAGCGCGCTCCTGCTCCAGCGCATCAAGACCCCGCGCTGCACCTGGCTGCAGCGCACAGAGACCCGCAAGATCAAGCTCTCCATCACCAAAGGGCTCCCGCGGCCACTGCAGGCTGTCGTGCCTTCTCCGCCGAGCTGCGCAGCGTGGCCTGGCTGGGCAAGTTCAAGCCAGACCTACCCCCGCGCTATGATGGCACGGCTGACCCTGCTGAGTTCCTCCAGCTCTATGAGCTGGGCATCGAAGCCGCCAGCGGGGACGAGAAGGTCATGGCGAACTGGTTCCCCATGGCGCTCAAGGACAGCGCCCACACCTGGCTCCTGAACCTGGCTCCTGGCACGATATCCTCCTGGGACGAGATGTGCACCCGATTCATCACCAACTTCCAAGGCACCCGCGACCGGCCCCCGGCCATGAGCGACTTGCACCACATCAAACAGCAGCCGGGAGAGACCCTGCAGAAGTTCATCCAACGCTTCAACAGCGCTCGCCTTAAGATCCCCAAGGTGTCTGAGGAGGCCATCATCTCAGCCTTCTCCGATGGTGTGCATGACGTCAAGATGAAGGAGGAGCTCGCGATCCATGAGGACCTGTGCACCTCCCTGGAGCTGTTCAATCTGGTGACCAAGTGCGCTAGGGCTGAGGAAGGGCGCCTTTCCCTCCTCAAGCTGCCAGCTGCTGACCCAGAAGAGAAGAAGCCCAAGGCCAAGGACGTGAAGCGCAAGGGGGCTGTCGTGCTTGCGGCAGAGCCGGACACCAAGCGAGGCAGGGATCAGCCTGAGTCATCCAAGGGCAGCCGGTACTGCGTGTACCACGACCTCCACACCCACAACACCAACGAATGCCAAGAGCTCAGGGCCGTGCGAGATGTGTGTGCCGGCCGACGCCCCGAGCGCAGCGATAGGGGCTATGGCCGAGGAGGAGGAAGAGGTGGAGGACGATGGGAAGATCGTGTCCCTCGCCATGGGTGGCGTGACCGACCTCGCGAGGACCGCTGGCAGGACCAGCCTCGTGAGGAAGGTTGGAGGGACCCACCTCGCGAGGGGGGTTGGAGGGATCAGCCTCGTGAGGATCGCCCACAAGGCAACGCGGGCCTCCCTCCTCTGCCACCACAGCCAAGGAGGAATGAAGACCATCACCAGGACGAGGGGGCTGGAGGCTTCCAGGAGCCGCGCGCAATCGCTTGCATCTTGGGCGGCGCACAAGCCCCGTCCTCTCAGTGCATCTTCAAGCAGTTTGCCTGCGAAGTGAATGCAGTCCTCCCCAAGCTTGAGGCCACACGCCCTCTCAGGTGGTCAGCGTGCGCTATCACGTTCAACTCAGCGGATCAGCTCAAGTGCGCGGCCATAGCAGGAGTCCTCCCGATGCTTTGTTCCCCAATCATCAGCAATGTGCAAGTCACCAGGACCCTCATCGATGGCGGAGCAGGGCTCAATGTCCTATCCGTCGAGACGTTCAACAATCTCCAAGTGCCATACAATCAGTTGCAGCCAACCAAGCCTTTCTCAGGAGTCACTGATGGTTCCACGGTTCCGATAGGGCAGGTCCGCCTTCCTGTTACCTTCGAGAAGTGCGACAACTACCGCACCGAGCTCATCGACTTCGATGTCGCTCACATCCGCCTACCGTACAATGCCATCCTCGGGTACCCAGCCCTGGCCAAGTTCATGGCCATGACCTATTACGGCTACAATGTCCTCAAGGCCGGGAAGCGGTGGGGTCATCACAGTGCCCTCTGAAGAGAGAGACGCTGTGTGTTCTCTGGAACGTGCTTTCCAAGCCGCATCAATTGAAGACCCAGATCACAGGAACGGGAGGCCTCCCGAGGCTGCTCCTAAGAAGAAGAAGACATCGCCTGGCCCGACCCCTCGGGAGGCAGGCCCCTCAAGGTCCGCGCCTGTTCAGGGGGCACCTCCTCCTGTCGCATAGGAAGGCGCGCCCGGCGCCCTCCTCGAGCAAGGCTCGGGGGCTCTCTCCTGTAGGGCCATCAACTTTGCTAAGATCACGAGGGAGGCGCTCGGGCACCACTTGGAGGTGTGCTTCAAAGCACGTTTCCCTCAAGAAGGAGCAAGGCAAGGAGGGCCAAACCCTCAGGAATTCATCAGCGAGATCATTTAGGAGCTGCAGGAGTCGAGAGTGGCAGCCGCCGCTTACGCGCCGTAGCTCCCCATCTAGGCGAGGATGGTGGGCTGAGCGTCTGCATCGACATACCAGGACTCAACTGAGCCGCCTCTCAGGAGCGCCTCTGGCCCTCACGCATGGGGCACTGCCAAGGTCCACCCCACAACTATGTTCGCATGCCTTACGGCATGCCGAACGCGGCTGCTATGCGTCAGCGCCTCATGAGGAGCATCTTGGAGGCTCAGGCGGTCAGGCACTTCGCAGTCCTGGCGGAGATGGAGATGGTCCGCGAGGAGCCGCCAGTGCCTCCGGAGCCTCCCGAGGCCCTTGGGCCTGGGGGCTCATGAAGATCATCTCCCGCAGCGCACGCCGTCCGCTACTTCAGCATCCCTACATCTTCAGCATCATCAGGTGACATCCTTTGAGTTTCATTTTCAGCTGGGAGCGCCCCCCGGGGCTGCATCATTCCCAGGCCGCGTGGGTCCGTCCCTACGGCATGTATCCCTTTAGTTCATGTTTTCAGCTTACTTTATCGGGGGCGCCCCTCGGGCTGCATCATCCCCAAGCCGCTCGGGCCAGACCCAGTGGCATGTATCTCTCTTGCGTTATTTCGGGTCATGCGTTTGATTCATCATGATCGTTATTTGATGCCTGTCCACGGCACCCCTCTTCCTTCATGCGCGGCCACTTGCACGTTAAAGGGGGGTACCTGAGCATCGCGACTCATGGGCTCCTACTGGCTCTCCATCCCTCACCCTCTGGCCTTGTCCACGGCATCGTGACCTGGCATACCAGCGATGGCTGAGCCTGCTCGAGGGCCGGGGCCCGAGGACGTAGAGCGCCGACATCTAACCAAACTTGCAGGAACACATTACAAGAAAAGGCCCAGAGCCAGGCGCAACCCGCCTTGAGGTAGGGCCCCGTGAGTCCCGCGCTGGCTCACGGGTGCCCAGATACACCTCGCCAGGCCCTACCATGCCAGCCATGTGTCAGGGCGGGGCTGTACACGCCCCAGGGGCTCCTCCCGGAGGGGAGCCCCCTCCCATGCACCAGTGGAAGCACCATGCTCCGTGCTGGCTGACGACACTGCCGAGGAGCGGGTATGGCCGTACACATACGGAAGCGCTATGCTCCGCGCTGGTGATAAACAACTGAGGGTGGCCCCAGCCGCATCAACCTCAGGGAGCCCAGAGCTCAATGTCCGGCCTCATCGTAACGCCTCCCCTCGGGAGTGCCGTGCGAGGGGGCTGGACGCGGGGGCTACACCTGGGTCACGACCGGGTGTACGCCACCCAGCCAGGCCCCTCGGGCCTGGTTCGTCACACGCCTCTCCCCGAGCGGAGCCAAGGTACGAAGGCCGTTTGAATGTCAAGGGGGACTCCTGAGCATCGCGACTTAGGAGCCTAACTGGTCACGTAGCCCCTCACCTCTTAGTTCCGAAAGGCTAATGGCGGTTGAGGTATGCGCGGGGCCGGGCTCTGCAAACATAGAACGGTAAATTCACCCATACATACCATCTCCCTACTTGCTGTCCATGCGTCAAGGGGGACTCCTGAGCATCACGACTCAGGAGCCTAACTTGTCACGTAGCCCCTCACTCCTTGGTCCCGTCCTGGTCTCTGATCGGGGCTAACAGCGGCTCAGGTATGCGCGGGGCCGGGCTCTGCCGACGTAGAACACAAGCAAGTAGGAAGGAAAAACGCAAATCTCAAGGAATTCAAAAGCAAATATTACAGTCCATAGAGTACTTTGGCAACGCCAAACACAAGTTTAAACGCCTCCATGAGGCATGATGCATGTTGCAGGAGCTAAAAGCAGGACGGGAGCCGCGAAGGGATCACTTTCTGGCGGTGCCATCGGTGGTGACGGAGCTGCGCTGGGCGACTTCGCCTCGTGGAGCCCCAGGATCGGCAGCGCCTCGCTTCGGCTTGGTGCTGAAGGCCCGGAACTTTGCCAGCAGAGCCTCCGCTCGACCCATCACGGCCTCGGCAGCGACGGCGGTAAGCTCGCTGCTCACGGGCTCCAGCAGGCTGTCAAGGTCAACGTCGAGGTCGCGAAGGTAGACGTGGGTGAAGACACGTGTCAGCGCTGCAGAAGAAAGGACACGCGCCTCAGCCTCAGCCGTGGGGCCAAGGCCGAGGGCGACATCTTCGAGGGTGCAGACCAGGAAGGGAAGCAGCTTGGCGGGGCCCTCCTCGGCGCCGGCCAGCGGGCTTTCCAGGCCGCTATCATAGAGCGACTTCACCAAGGTGCGAGCCTTCACCTCCAGCTTCGTGAAGGCCACGCGGTCCTCGGCCAGGACCCGCGCCTTGCCGTCCAGCTCGACCCTCTTCGCCTCCAACGCCTGCTCCAGCGCACCCAAGCGGCCTTGGCGTTCGTCAAGCTTGGCATCCCGGTCCTTGGCGGCAGCCTCGCGAGCCTTCATGTCTTCCTCCTTCTCCTAGCGGTCACGGGCCTCCTTGGCGAGCTGCTCGCGCAGGCCTTGCAGCTCGCTCTCCAGCACCTTACAGCGACCCTGGACATCTGCTACCTCACCCAAGGCGGCGCCCCGAGCGGCCTTCGCCTCGAGGATGGCCTACTTCTCCTCGTCGCAAGCTGTCGTGGCCTGAGCCAGCGCCGCTCGGACCGAAGCATCAGAGCGGACCCAACCAGAGGCCAGCTCCAGGCGCCCGGGCCCGGCTACCAAGCGAGGGTCGGCGCCCAAAAGATCTTTCCGCAGCCGGTCCAGCTTAGCAGCCGCACGATCCAGGATAGTAGAAGGAGTCGGAGAGATGGCAGTTGGCGGAGTAGGAGGAGAAGACGGCAGCATAATCACAGCACCATGAGTCAGGACCTTCGGCGCCACGACGACTGCGGCAGTGGCGTCAGGCAAGGACACCTCGGGAGTCGCTTGGGCCATGGGGGCTGGGCTCGCTCCAGCTAGCCCCGCCAGGCCTCTCGAGGATGACCGGGCAGGAGAGGCCCGCGTCTAGTCGCCCCCTCCTCCCGCGGGTGGGGGTGCTGCCCCGGACGAAGCCTCAGGAGCCCCCTTCAGCTTCTTCTCCACGGGCACCGGCCTAGCCAAGGAATATGAACGTCAAGCCCCAACAACGAAGCAAGAAGCAAAACGAGAATCGAGCACTTACTCGTCATCGCTCGCGGGCTCAAGCAACCTCGGGCCAAACTTGAAGCCCGAGAGCCGGATGCTGGGATCAACCTCAAGAGGCTCGGGAGCAGGAGGCGCGTCTGTAGATCGCCTCGGAGCCGGAGCAGACCCGCGGGGAACCAACCCCGTCCTGTCCTTCTTCGGGATTAGGGGTGAGCTCTCGCCACCTAGCTCGTCGCCATCCTTGTTGTCGTCTAGCATGAGGCAAAGAGCGCGGGACCTGCACCGAGGGAGGGGCGCTCTCGACTCCCCGTCGGTCGCCTCGGAGTCGGGCTCCTCTTCCTGCTCCTCTCCTTCCTCCTCTTCACTGGAATCGCTGGAGGATACGTTCACCGTCACCAGGGCCGCAGGCCCTCGGGAACCTCTGCGGGCACAGGCCCGTCCTCGTCGAAAGCGGACATGGAGTACACCACCTGCTCCCAATCCTCCCGAAGGAACAGGGGCACAGGAGCACCCTCCAGTCTCGCCATGTCACCCCCGACCAAGGATTGGAGGACCACAGCCAGATCTTCGTCGGCCAGGACTATGGAGCTCGGGCGAAGGGCGGCGTCGGCCCCCCCCAAGCCTCCACAACGGGAGCGAATATTCCCGAAGCGGAGCCACCCGGTGCTCCAGGAACTCCCTCAGGAGCGACGCCCCAGTCAGCTTCGCCGTTGCCATGTTGCCTGGCCACAGGTCCGCATCCATCCTCTCCAGCACCGGCTTCGCGCGGGGATCAACGAGCTCTACGCGAGACCAAGCGTCAATGGATTTGGGCTGCTCCATGGGCAGAATCAACCGGGAATGGATGCGCCTAGCATCCACCATGACCCACTTGCTCCTAAAGCCTTCAATCCTCTTCCCGGGCTTCGAGATGGCGTTGGAGCTGCCATATGCGACAAAGCTTGCGCACACGGTGATGGGGCCGCGAGAGACCCGGAGGTAGAAGTAATGGCGCAGCAAGGCCACCGAGGGCCTCACCCTGACATGAGCCTCGCAGTAGTAGGTGAAAATCGCGAGGAGAAGAACAGAGTTGGGATGGAGGTGTAGAGCCAGAAGGTTGTAATGGTGAAGAACAGATAAGAAGAACTCAGAAAAGGGGGGCACCAGGCCGGCGGTGATGGCGCTCATGAAGAGCGGGTAAAAGGTGCTTCCTTCATCCTCAGAACGGGCGGAACCAACCTTAAGCACGGCCGCCCCATCGTTGCCTTGCACCGCCATCATCTGGCGCGTCAGGGCAAGGTTCTTCCCCGACACATTCGGAGGATCTAGGGTGGGCGAGTACCATGCTCCGGCTGGAGTCTGGTGAGGCGCCATGTCTTGTTGGGATGCAGGGTTGGAGTAGATCTGGGGATTTCGGAGGCAAGAAGGACAGGAGCGAGAAAGGGGATCACAGCAACGAAGGAGAAGGCAAAGAAGGTAAGACTAGACGGGAACCGCTCCCTTATCGATTTGTGCAGTTGCCAAGGTGCCGTGGGGAGCCAGGACGCCCACGTCCAATCAACCGCCACGCGGCGCCCAAGGCCGCAGGCTATTGGGGCCCGCGGCGCTTCGCACTTGCCTCTTCGCTTCTCTGCTAATCCAAGTCCAAGCGCGCCTTGGGCTCGGGGGCTACTGTCGGCGTTCTGGGAACAGGGGTACCCAGACTTGCCTTCCTGCGGCCTGCGGCGTGGCTCAAGGAGTGGCCCAGTACAGTCCATCTTCATCAACACATGCTCAAGACCCTTGCGAGGGGCCAAGCCTCGCGGGGCGGATGACAAGAGGCTTCCTCAGGCACAGCCTCGTCAGGCTGGCTCATGAGGAGGCGGAGCGATCAAGGCAGGGTACCTCACGAGGTGCCCATGACGCAAGCCATGACGACCAAGGCCAGGCGGGCGCCAGGCGGGCGCTGGCCTGCGCAGAGTCCTCGTTTCCTATTTGGTGCAAAGGGGGCAAGCGCAGGGGAGGGTATCAAGCAATGGCAACAATTTCGGTGCAACGAGACCAAGACCAGCAGGGCGGCAGGACGAAGGTCATCGTGGAGCCCAAGCCGGCGTCATCGTCAGGGCCTTTGGCAGGCGAGGACCAACTTTAGTCAGGATAAATGTACTAGATGATCCCCTTCAAAATGGCCAATTGTTGGCGCCCTTCCCGCTCAATATTTGGGAAGAGGCCCAGGGCCTCCGCCTATAAATAGGACTAGCCACCCCCAGGGTAGAGACATCTGATCGGGAGAGAAGAACTTTAGCCAGCACCACCATAAGAACTCCTCCCCTCGCGAGGCAGTTCTTCCTTGTATTGTTCATCATCAGCCCCAGAGGCAATCCACCACACCACACACTAGAGTAGGTTATTACACCACAATGGTGGCCTGAACCAGTATAAACCTCGTGTCCCTTGTGTTGTTCTTCGTGTAGTTTTAGATCCTGGCGAGGCGGTGAGACATGGGTAGGCTGGAGGTGTGATCTCCGCGCGCACCCAGTGTTCGAACGTTGAGGGTCTGCCGGAACCCGAAGTCCGACACAACCCACGCTTCATTCGTGGAGAGAGCCATCAGAACATGCCTACACTTCCAACATACATTTTCTGAGAGAGAACCACCTACACTTGTGTTGAGGTCAAGATATTCCATTCCAACCACATAAATCTTCATCTCTAGCCTTCCCCAAGTTTCTCTCCACTCAAATCTTCTTTCCACCAAATCCAAATCCTGTGAGAGAGAGTTTAGTGTTGGGGAGACTATCATTTGAAGCACAAGAGCAAGGAGTTCATCATCAACACACCATTTTCTACCTCTTGGAGAGTGGTGTCTCCTAGATTGGTTAGGTGTCACTTGGGAGCCTTCGTCAAGATTGTGCAGTTGAACTAAGGAGTTTGTAAGGGTAAGGAGATCGCCTACTTCGTGAAGATCTGCCCGAGTGAGGCAAGTCCTTCGTGGGCGACGGCCATGGTGGGATAGACAAGGTTGCTTCTTCATGGACCCTTCGTGGGTGGAGCCCTCTGCGGACTCGCGCAACCGTTACCCTTTGTGGGTTGAAGTCTCCATCAACGTGGATGTATGATAGCACCACCTATCGGAACCACGGATAAAAACTGTCCATGTCTCCAAATTGTGTTTGCACACTCCAATCCCATCCCTTTACATTCTTGCAATTTGCATGCTTTACTTTCCGCTACTCATATACTCTTGTCATGCTTGCTTGACATGTATTGTGAATGTTAAAACTTGTGCCAAAACTCCACTTCAATTTAAAGAGATTAAAAACTGCAACTTTTCTTACTTAGAGTCTATTCACCCCCCCCCCCCTCTAGACACCTCTTCTCGATCCTTTCAATTGGTATCAGAGCTTTGGTCTCCATTGCTTTGGTTTAAACACCATTGGAGGAAGATGGATGATTCTGCTTCAGGGAGTCTTAGACATAGAGTGCCTATACTTGATGGAGAATATTTTCATGAGTGGAAAAATGAGATGCTTGTGATTTTCAATGAATATCATTTGAACAAGTACATTACTAGCCCTTGTGCACCTCATGTTGATCCTATGCATCCTACCCTTGATGAGTCAATTGACATGATTCGCAATCTTAGAACTGTTGATCTTATCACTAGAGGTTTGCCTAGAAACTTGATAGGTTGCTTGCCTACTCTTAAGTGTGCCTACACCATATGGAAATTTCTTGAGGAACGTTTTCCAAATTATTCCTTGCAAAATCTAGATGAAATTCTCCATAAGTCTATTGCCTTGAGCAAGATGAATTCCAATGATCCTAAGTTTGGTGATTGTCTATCTGAGCTTACAAATCTTATGCGTGCCAAAGGAGATGTTGGAATTATTAGCAATATTATTTCCGGAGCTATTAGAATTCATAAAGAAGATCTTTGTCAAACTCATTCTAATGAATCACCCTCTCTAGGAGCTAATCCATCAGATGACGATGTTGAACATGGATACTATGATGAGGATGATGATAGTGACTTTGATCTTGATGATGCAATGAGACACTTTGGTCTTATGGCAAATCTTCGGGGATACATGGCAGAAGGAAAGGAATGGGTTCTTGATAGTGGATGTACCGATCACATGACCAGTGATAAAGATATGTTTCGTGAGCTTGCTGAAAACTACGGCCCTCGAAAGTATGTCACTTTTGGTGATAACTCAAAGGGTGAGGTGATTGGCCTCGGTGCCATCTCACATGATAGCTCCATATAGAATGCCATGCTCGTTGAATCTCCTGGCTATAATCTGGTTTCTGTTTCTAGACTAGCTGACTTTGGTTTCAATGTCCTATTTACCGAAGTAGATTGCCAAATGTTTCATAGAGATAATCATAAAATGGTCTTTACCGGTATATGCAAAGGTGATCTATACATTGTTGATTTCACTAAAAAGGCTCAACCTAGAACTTGCTTAATTGCTAAATCCTCTAAAGGTTGGTTGTGGCATAGACGGTTAGGTCATGTGGGCATGCAAAACCTTGACAAGCTTATTAAAGATAATCATATCCTCGGCATTAATGATGTCATATTTGATAAGGATAGACTTTGCAACACTGGTCAAGCAGGTAAACAGGTTAGAGGAAGGCATCCCGTGAAGAACATCATGACCACGAGGAGGCCGCTCGAGATACTTCACATGGATCCTTTAGACACCTCTTCTCGATTCTTTCAGGTCCTCACCCTTACTGCACAGGTATCGTAAACCAGCAGTGCAATTACATATCACGGGTATGATGTCCATATTATGTTTCAATTAAGGTTCAACAAACCTTACCCGTAACTGTTTAAGCATTAGTGGGTGCATACGAGATATTATGACCCACCCCGCGGTAAACCGCCAAGGGATCTTTTTTTTATTTACTTGTGTGCAGGATAAAGTTGAATTTTTTTTCTACACCACTCAAAAATCATAAGTCTCAAGTGGCGGTTTAACAGTATGGAGCATAACACAAAATGTGCACGATGGCACGGCAGAGTAAAGTTGTTGCTATCCTATTACATGACTCCCAGAGTCCAATTGATTAAACTGTTTTTCCAGAAGGCCATGAATATGAACCGCCCGGTGGATCAATTTTCTTGCTGGCCTGATGCTTATGGGTCAACCCTCTCCGCTTCTTTGTCTTGTTCTACGTCCTGGAAGGTTGATGACGACCAGTCAATGTCATTCAAAGCTTGAAACTCAGCTTCAATTAGCTTGGATGGGTCAACTTCAGGGGCAAAGGTGTGCTTACGGATTGGGGGGGATCAGGCCTATCACTTTATAGGATGGTGTTGGCATCCTATGATTTCCCACATCATAAGCCGGATGGTACTTGGTGAGGTCTATCTCATTGGCAATCAGGCTGGCCAGAGGACGTATCTCCTTCACGCAAGCAGCAAAGTCCTTCTGTTCAAATGGAGTGCCATCCTCCTTGAGGCTTGGATACCCAATAGAGATGTCTGCCGGGTCTAATTCCGGTAGCCATGCTTTGGCCAGGCTCAAGGCAGTTGATACGTCTCCAATGTATCTATAATTTTTTATTGTTCCATGCTATTATATTAATCATCTAGGATGTTTTATATGCATTTATATGCTATTTTATATGATTTTTGGGACTAACCTATTGACCTAGAGCCCAGTGCCAGTTTCAGTTTTTCCTTGTTTTTTAGTTTTACAGAAAAGGAATACCAAATGGAGTCCAATTGACGTGCCAACTTTTGACGATTTTTTATGGACCAAAAGAAGCCCCGGGAGTAAAAGAATTGGTCCAGAAGAGTCCTGAGCCGTCCACGAGGGTGGAGGGCGATCCCTACCCCCTTGGGTGTGCCCGCTGCCTCGTGGATGAATCGGAGAACCCTTAACATGAGACCGACGCCAAAAATTCCTATAAATACCCAAACCTCCAGAAAATAACCTAGATCGGGAGTTCCACCGCCGCAAGCCTCTGTAGCCACCAAAAACCAATCGATACCCTGTTCCGGCACCCTGCCGGAGTGGGGATCCCTCACCGGTGGCCATCTTCATCATCCTAGCGTTCTCCATGACGAGGAGGGAGTAGTTCACCCTCGGGGCTAAGGGTATGTACCAGTACCTATGTGTTTGATCTCTCTCTCTCGTGTTCTTGATTTGGCACAATCTTGATGTATCGCAAGCTTTGCTATTATAGTTGGATCTTATTATGTTTCTCCCCCTCTACTCTCCTGTAATGGATTGAGTTTTCCCTTTGAAGTTATCTTATCGGATTGAGTCTTTAAGGATTTGAGAACACTTGATGTATGTCTTGCATGTGCTTATCTGTGGTGACAATGGGATATTACGTGATCTACTTGATGTATGTTTTGGTGATCAACTTGCGGGTTCAATGAACTTATGCATAGGGGTTGGCACTCGTTTTCATCTTGACTCTCTGGTACAAACTTTGGGGCACTCTTTGAAGTACTTTGTGTTGGCTGAATAGATGAATCTGATATTGTGTGATGCATATCGTATAATCATGCCCATGGATACTTGAGGTGACATTGGAGTATCTAGGTGACATTAGGGTTTTGGTTGATTTGTGTCTTAAGGTGTTATTCTAGTACGAACTCTATGATAGATCGAACGGAAAGAATAGCTTCATGTTTTTACTACGGACTCTTGAATAGATCGATCGGAAAGGATAACTTTGAGGTGGTTTCGTACCCTACAATAATCTCTTCGTTTGTTCTCCTCTATTAGTGACTTTGGAGTGACTCTTTGTTGCATGTTGAGGGATAGTTATATGATCTAGTTATGTTATTATTGTTGAGAGAACTTGCACTAGTGAAAGTATGAACCCTAGGCCTTGTTTCCTAGCATTGCAATACCATTTGTGCTCACTTTTGTCATTAGTTACCTTGCTGCTTTTCTGTTTTCAGATTACAAAAACCTATATCTACCATCCATATTGCACTTGTATCACCATCTCTTTGCCAAACTAGTGCACCTATACAATTTAACATTGTATTGGGTGTGTTGGGGACACAAGAGACTCTTTGTTATTTGGTTGCAGGGTTGTTTGAGAGAGACCATCTTCATCCTACGCCTCCCACGGATTGATAAACCTTAGGTCATCCACTTGAGGGAAATTTGCTACTGTCCTACAAACCTCTGCACTTGGAGGCCCAACAATGTCTACAAGAAGAAGGTTGCATAGTAGACATCAGCAGTCACAGCTCCGGCTCTCGCAGATGATCGCTTTATTTCATTAAACCGCTGGGGCAGTATAGAAAGCTTCCTTAGCACATCAACCAGGAGTGTGGGGGCTTCATTGGACAGAGCAACTGTGGCCAATGCACGCTGAGCACCAGTACAAAGCTGCTCTACCAATGTGTAAACCGCCTTTAGCTTTACAAGCATGTCTTGGTTGAGATTGCTGCTTCTAGGGCCTGCATAATAATCGCAGAGGAGTTAAGAGCAGATATCATCAAAGAGGATATTCAAAATTTGACAGTCATCAGGCGACTTACCAAAAATAGCAGATACCATCTGAGACACCTGGCGTTTTAAGCCGGTAAGTTCCATGGTGACTTCTTCGAGAGCCGCCTCTGCCTTTTATGCCCGTTGGGTCAGCACAATCTTTTCTTCAGCCTAGGCGCTTTTTTCAGCTTCAAAGCTGGTTTTCAGTTTTTCCTCTTCACCCACGCTAAATTTGAACTTTGAGTTCGCCTTCTGGGTCTCAGATTCTTGCAGTTCTAGGCGGGTCTTCAACTCAGACGGCTCTATTTGAAGTTCAGCAGTGGTGGTCTTTTCATAAACCGGATCAAAATCATAATTCAAACGTTAGTTCAAAATATCAAGTCCCAAGCCTTTTTCACGCAACAACACTTGGCACTTGGGGGCTAATGTCTACCAAAAGTTCTATCTAAGTGACGGCTTAAGTGAGTAAGTCCCAAGCACTTTGCGAGCAAGAGCGCTTGGCACTTGGGGGCTAATGCATATTGCTTGTCTAGCTACAATTTTATGATGACACCTTGGTGCTACAACCGGCCATAGCCGGGTCATAAGGGCTACACAACTTTTAAGCCAGATTTTGATCAATTCTATAGCATATTTAAAATAAGCAGTAAACTTGGGGGCTGGCAGGATATGCATAGTCTAAGAGTTGAAGAGATCATATCTCAAATTTAAGATGCATCTCCTTCAACATGTCCACTTCAAGATCACAGCTACTATGTACTTGGCTGAGAAAGCCAGAGTATAGTTCACCAATGCCCAGTTGAGCATAGTTGGCGATATCAAATCGTACTTTGCGTGGCTCAACATGCTCTTCCTTAGCAGAATGCTTGGCCAGCACAGTAGGTCTCCCCGGCTCAGTAAAACCGGTCTTGGTGATCTCTACATCAACATCTTGTGGGTTGGCTGTCTTAACCGGGCTTGAAGCTTCAGGGTTGAAAGAGCCATCAGCAGTTTGCAACAGGCGGTAAATAGTCATTGTTGGCATGTCATGAACTGGCTCAAGCGACTCAAGAACAGAGGCCTCAGGCGCTGCGGTTTGGAGCTCCAGCTCATTGACTGCTGGCTCTTTGGCAGGCTTGTTCTTCTTGGACCTCTTGCTAGGTTTTGCTTTTCCACTGCATGAGTCAAAAAGGTCAGTACAAGTATAAAAGGATTGTAATGAGTAAAAGATAAATAAATCGTCATTACCCTGGAGCGGTCTTGAAAGCCGGCATATTAGACTGGATTGAGTCACCAGAAGAGGAATGTGAAGTTTCCTGATACTTTGAATCGAAAGAGTTGAGCGGTTGACGAGTGAGACCCGCCAAAGGATAAAAACAGTTTAAGTCGGGAGTGACCTCGTTTCAGCACTTCCTTGGCGTGTTCGATAAGCCGGAGGAGAGTTCCACATCCTTGCTTGTCCGGGTCTGCCACCGGCTCTCGTGCTGCTGCTGCTTCAAAATAAAGTGAGGATCCAGATGAGCTAAGGGGTGTAAAAATCTTACTTTCCGGGTTACTCTTCGGATTTTTGTCTTGGCAAAGGCTCGGAGTCGGAGGAAATAATAGTTACCTCTTCTTCCACTCCCTGACTCATTCCCATGTTATCCTAATGATAATCAGTGTCAATAAGATGATTGAAAAAAGAGCCAAGAGAATCAAGGGCTACCTCCGACTCAGAGGTGTCCTCTAGTTGAAGTAATTCAGAAGCGCTAGGCTTCTTTCCTCTTTTCTTGGTGGCTCTCCTAGCGGCTTTCTTGGCTTTCCTGGCTCTCTTTGCAGCTTCATGGTCATACTCTTTATTCCAAAAGTCATCATCAGCCTGTGAAAATCATGAAGATTGAGTTAAAACAAAGTATTAAGAATGAAGATAAATAGTCGGTTCATCGACTTACTTTTGGTGCTGGGTTAGACTTGCAGAAAGGGCTTAGGCCCACCTTGCTGCAATCATCTAGGCTCTCATTCAGAAGAGATTTTGTCATCTCATTGATAAGGATATCAGGTAACTCATCGGGGCTGTGGCACGGCGGATCCTTTGTGTCACCTTTGTAAGTGCTTAAACCGGAGCGGCGGCTCAAGGGGATGATCCGCCATGCAACCCAGCACCGGACCAAGTCAATGCCATTTAAGTCGTTCCTCAAAAGAGCCTTGACTTTGGCAATGGTAGGGGCGAGCTTCTGGCAATCAGCAGCTGACAACTTGTTGGGGAGCGGATGATTGGATTCAAGATGCGGGGCGCGAAAGCCGGGTAGCGGGTTCTCATCAGCCGGAGAAGTATCTTGGCAGTAGAACCATGTCTGGTTCCAGTCCTTGGGATGACTTGGCGGTTGTGCATAAGGAAAAATGACGTCTCTTCGTCGTTGGATTGAGACACCGTCGAGTTCCAAACTAGATCTGTTGGAGTATTCATTCTGGCGGTTCAAGTAAAAGTATTCTCTGAAAAGTTCCAGGTTGGGCTCTTCTTCAAGGTACACCTCACAGAACACTTGAAAATTGCATATTTTAGACATGGAATTGGGTCCGATGTCTTGAGGATGGAGGTCGAAAAAGCACAGAACGTCTCTGAAGAACTTAGAGTCGGGCGGCAAAAAGCCCCGGTTCATGTGATCAGTGAAGACAATGACTTCCCCTTCTTTGGGCTGAGGTTTTTCTTCTGTCGGCTTAGGGGCGCGGTACGACATGACATCCTTTTGGGGCAGATAGCCGGTTTTCACAAAATCTTCAAGTGTGTTTTCCGTGACGATGGAGCGAACCCAGTTACAGGAAGTGATTGTTTTGGGAGGCATTGTGAAGAAGGGAGCCTAAAAAAGAATAAATTTGTCGGTTCAAATTTAAGCCGGAGGGAAAATATTACAACGCATGTTCAGAATGGCGGCTTACAAAGGGGACTAATGGTCTATGACTAATTACATTAGGTTTTCTAAGCCGCAATGAGCAATTTGATGTTATCTATTGAGCATTGCAATTAAAGTCGGTGGTATGAGCCGCCATGACTAGGTGGATCTATACAGGTGCAGTTTTTTTCTAAGTATGGCACAAACAGATTTTACAGATTGCAAGCATTATTTCAGATCAACGGCAGTTCAGAAAAAGGAAATAATTCAAGACCTAAAAAACTAGTACAGAGAGTTCATAAGCTCTAATGAGATCTCTTGCCAAAGAAAGGGGGTCCGCTGGTATTGAAGGTAGTGGCAAAACAACTACCGCATAAGTTCTATACTGTTTTTAGATCAAAAGATGCTACGGTGGCGAAACTATGAATAAACCACGAAGAACACGATGAACAGTCAGGAACCCTAAAGCGATCTGACGCGCTGGAGGAGAAGCACTTACAGGTGCAGATTCGACTGCAGTGGGGCGCCGGCGTACTCTAATCTGAATACAGGTTGATGCAGCGGCCAAGGTTGAGGAGGACAAGGTGCTCTGCGGCGGCGGCAGAGCTCGAGCGACAGAGGGTCGCGCGAGGAAGAAGACGATGGAAAAGGGGGAGAATGAGAAGAATACTGGTCATGGCTATTTATAAGGAAAGACTAATAACTGGGTGTGAAAAACGAGGAGGCCAAAACATGGTTATCCAGCTGCCGAGACGCCTCGATTTTAGGAGCGATTATTAAAGATAAAGATCCATTGAGATATGTTGGATAAAGTGTGAATTAATGGCAGGTGACGTCATGGCGGGTTATCACAAGTCCAGAAGATGACGTCATGGCGGGTTATAAACTCTCTCGCACAGATGAAGAAGAGAAGATTTTTTTTCTAAGTATTGAAGATTGACATGAACCAGTTCAAATCAATCTCGGGCCTAATGTTGGGGATATGACTATTAGGTATGACCCGCCCAGGAGGGGCCGAGTTATACCTATGGCGATTCGTAATCTGAAGCCCAAGACGATACTTGAAGATGGCGGTTCAGTTAACGGCCCAAGGCCCAAAGGCGGCTTAAGTCCCGTAGAGATAAACCGCCATATATGTATGACTTGTATTGTAAGGCAAGAATAGATAGTCACCATGAGCTGCTGGGCGTCGACCTGTGTATATAAAGGGACGATCCGGCGGCGGTTCAGGACAAGGAACAACAGATTGAAAGCTAGGTCAAGCGGATTCGCTCCCTGGTAATCGAGACATAAGCAATACCACCTCATACTGGATTAGGCCTTTACCTTCACCGCAAGGGGCCAAACCAGTATAAACTCATGTGTCCTTTGTCCCGTTTAATCCCTTTAAGCTTCCTAGTTGCGATGGCTCCACGACTTAGTCCTTTTGGTAGGACATCTGCCATGACCTTTCCATGACAGAATCGGTATCAAATACCCAGGGGCTACTACGAACACTAGCAAGGTACACATCAATAACATGTATATCAAATATACCTTTGTTCACTTTGCCATCCTTCTTATCCGCCAAGTATTTGGGGCAGTTCCACTTCCAATGACCATTTCCTTTGCAGTAGAGGCACTCAGTTTCAAGCTTGGGTCCAGCTTTGGGCTTCTTCATGGGAGCGGCAACTTGCTTGCCATTCTTCTTGAAGTTCTTTTTCTTTCCCTTGCCCTTTTTCTTGAAACTAGTGGTCTTGTTAATCATCAATACTTGATTCTCTTTCTTGATTTCTACCTTCGCCGATTTCAGCATTGCAAAGAGCTCGAGAATCATTTTCGTCATCCCTTGCATATTATAGTTCATCACAAAGTTCTAGTAGCTTGGTGATAGTGACTAGAGAACTCTGTCAATCACTATCTTATCTGGAAGATTAACTCCCACTTGATTCAAGTGATTGTAGTACCCAGACATTCTGAGCACATGCTCACTAGTTGAGCTATTTGCCTCCATCTTGTAGGCAAAGTACTTGTCAGAGGTCTCATACCTCTCGACACGGGCATGAGTCTGAAATACCGGTTTCAGCTCTTGGAACATCTCATATGCTCCGTGGCTTTCAAAATGTTTTTGAAGTCCCAATTCTAAGCCGTAAAGCATGGCGCACTAAACAATCAAGTAGTCATCATATCGAGCTTGCCAAACGTTCATAACGTCTCCATCTCCTCCCGCAATAGGTCTGTCACCTAGCGGCGCATCAAGGACATAATTCTTCTGTGCAGCAATGAGGATAATCCTCATATCACAGACCCAGTCCGCATCATTGCTACTATCATCTTTCAACTTATTTTTCTCTAAGAATATATCAAAAATAAACGGAGAGCTACATCGCGAGCTATTGATCTACACCATATATATGCAAATACTATCAGGACTAAGTTCATGATAAATTAAGTTCAATTAATCAAATTACTTAAGAACTCCCACTTAAATAGACATCCCTCAAGTCATCTAAGTGATACGTGATCCAAATCAACTAGCCCATGTCCGATCATCATGTGAGATGGGGTAGTCATCAATGGTGAACATCTATATGTTGATCATATCTACTATATGATTCACGTTCGACCTTTCGGTCTCCAATGTTCCGAGGCCATGTCTGTACATGCTAGGCTCATCAAGTTTAACCCGAGTATTCTGCGTTTAACCCGAGTATTCCGCGTGTGCAAAACTATCTTGCACCCCTTGTATGTGAATGTAGAGTCTATCACACCAGATTATCACGTGGTGTCTCAACACGACGAAATGTTGCAACGGTGCATACTCAGGGAGAACACTTATACCTTGAAATTTAGTGAAGGGATCATCTTATAATGCTATGCCATACTAAGCAAAATAAGATGCATAAAAGAAAAACATCACATGCAATCAAAATATGTGACATGATATGGCCATCATCTTGTGCTTTTGATCTCCATCTCCAAAGCATCGTCATGATCTCCATCGTTACCGGCTCGACACCTTGATCTCCATCGTAGTGTTGTGGTCGTCTCACCAACTATTGCTTCTACAACTATTGCTAACCCATAGCGATAAAGTAAAGCAATTACATGGCGTATGCATTTCATACAAGAAAGAGACAACCATACGGCTCCTGCCGGTTGCCAGATATCTTACAAAACATGATCATCTCATAAAATAATGTATATCTCATCATGTCTTGACCATATCACATCATAACATACCCTGCAAAAACAAGTTAGACGTCCTCTACTTTGTTGTTGCAAGTTTTATGTGGCTGCTATGGGCTTCTAGCAAGAACCGATCTTACCTACGCATAAAACCACAATGGTGTTTCATCAAGTTTGTTGTTTTAACCTTCTTCAAGGACCGGCCGTAGTCAAATTCGATTCAACTAAAGTAGGAGAAATAGACACCCGCCAGCCATCTTTATGCAAAACTAGTTGCATGTCAGTCGGTGGAACCGGTCTCATGTGTGTGGACATGTAAGGTTGGTCCGGGCCGCTTCATCCCACAATACCGCCAAATCAAAATAAGACGTTGGTGGTACGGGGAGGGGAAAGGCTAGAAGGCGCCCCAAGTAGGACCGAATCCTACTTGGGCTCCTCCCAAACCGCGCGCCCCCCTGCCATATATATCGAAGGGGGAAGGAAAGAGGGGGGAGGGGGAGGAAGGGGGAATCCTATTACCTTTCTTTCCTTTCCTCCTTCCGCTTTCCTTCTCCACCTTGGCCGGCCTATATGGGGGGCGCACCAGCCCCTTGTGGTTGGTGTGTTTCCTCTTGGCCCATAAGGCCCATATCTTTTGCTGGGTTGCCCGGAACCCCTTCCGGTGACCCGATATGTACCTGGTACCCTCCGAAACACTATCGGTGTCCGAATACCATCGTTCTATATATCAATCTTTACCTCTCAAACATTTTGAGACTCCTCGTCATGTCCATGATCTCATCCGGGACTCCAAACAACATCCGGTCACCAAATCACATAACTCATAAAATACCATATCATCATCGAACGTTAAGCGTGCGGACCCTACAGGTTCGAGAACTGTGTAGACATGACCGAGACACCTCTACGGTCAATAACCAATAGCGGAACCTATATGCTCATATTGGCTCCTACACATTCTACGAAGATCTTTATCGGTCGAACCGTTATGACAACATACGTAATTCCATTTGTCCATCGGTATGTTACTTGCCTGAGATTCGGTCGTTGGTATATTCATACCTAGTTCAATATCGTTACCGGCAAGTATCTTTACTTGTTCCGTAATACATCATGTTGAAACTAACTCATTAGTCAATTTGCTTGCAAGGCTTCTTATGATGTGTATTACCGAGAGGGCCCAGAGATACCTCTCTGATACTCGGAGTGACAAATCCTAATCTTGATCTATGCCAACTCAACAAACACCTTCAGAGATACCTGTAGAGCATCTTTATAATCACCCAGTTATGTTGTGACGTTTGATAGCACACAAGGTATTCCTCCGGTATCCGGAAGTTGCATAATCTCATAGTCGAAGGAACATGTATTTGACATGAAGAAAGCAATATCAATAAATTGAACGATCATTCTCCTAATGATGTGATCCCGTTATCAAATGACAACAAATGTCCATGGTTAGGAAACCTTAACCATCTTTGATCAACAAGCTAGTCTACTGGAGGCTCACTAGGGACACGGTACTTTTTTATGTATTCACACATGTATTTAAGTTTCCGATCAATACAATTCTAGCATGAATAATAAACCTTTATCATGAATAAGGAAATGTAAAATAAAAACTTTATTATTGCCTCTAGGGCATATTTCCTTCACGCAGCGCTGGCGACCCGGAGAAGAGAGAACCCGACGACGAGGAGGTCGAGCGTCTCCATTTGCCACGGCGTCCAGGAGTTTCCCCGGCGGCGATAGAAGGAGGATGGCGCTGGGTACTCTGGGCGCGATGTGTTGTCGGCCTCGATGTACTCGAGGACAGTCTCGAGGGTGCAACCGGGGACGCCCCACCATTGTCGCCGCCCGTCAGAGTTTTGGCGGTCGTGGGGCTCGACGCCGTTGATGGAGGCAAGCTGCTCCTCGTGGCGCCGGTCGAAGTACACCGTCCACAGCGCGTTGCTGTCGGGGGTGTACCTGCACTGGCTTCACGCCTGCTCCGGCAGGGTGGACCGGATGCGCATAATTTCAACGCGTCGATCAGCTCCGGTGCGCGCTGGAGGAACCGGGACGCTGCTGACGCAGAGCCTCCAGTCACTGACTTACGGGCGCGCCAGGCTTTGGCGCCAAAACTGTTTCCCTGGCGCCCCCGAGCACGTCGAGTTCGACCTGGGTCCGTCGGCGCCAAATTCGGCCCTAACCGGCGAAAAGTGGGCTTCTGGGGCAAGACTGGGCCGATTTTTCGGCGTCGGCGATTAAAAAGGGCCTTGGAAGGGCTTGTTGGGGGCGCGGCTCGAGATGCTCTAAGCTAGCGAAGCTGTAGCAGTGTACACAAGGTTTCGGTTTTGGAATTTTCTAGAAGGTTCTGATTGGTTTTGGGAACCTTTCACATGTCCTGAACCATTTTTTTCTGTCATTTCTCTACATGTTTCTTTATTTTCTTTTGAGTTTTTTTCTTGTCTTCTTGTTTCTTTTTAAAAAATCAAATTTCAAAAGATGTTTTAATATTCATAATTTCCAAAAATGTTTGGAATTTCAAAAAAATCCATTTTTAGAAAGTGTTCATAATTTTGAAAAAACATTTTATAAAAATGTTCTGAATGTTAGAACACTTTTTGATTTCAAAATTTGTTCACAAATTCAAAAATATTCATGTCTTCATAAAATGTTCAGAAATCTCAGAATTTGTTCCTGTTTACAAAATTTGGTTGTGTTTTTTGAGAAGTGTTCATCTTTTTCTATAAAAATGTTTGGAATTTTCAAAAATTGTTTGAATTTTCAAAAACTCTTCTGGGTCTCAAAAATTATTATTTTTCCAACAATTATTTGTATTTTTAAAAATGTTCCAAATTGCAAAAATGTCATATTTTGTCTTAATTTTTATATTTCAATAAGATTATTAGCTCTTTAAAAAATATTTGTCTTTCAAAATTGTTCATAATTTTCCAAAAATATTCGAAACATATTTCAAATCTGACATTGTGGTCTTAAATGTTCGCATTTTGCGGCAAATAGTCGGCGTGACGCACACAGGTGCCTCCACTGCGCCGGCCCATCAGTAGACCACGCCCGCATCACTTCAAAAACATGTAAAATTATGAGAGGGCGCGAGAATTCGAGCTCATGACCTCCTTTTCATAGTGGCTGCGGCACACCACCACACCAGACGGGAATACCTGACTGTACGTAGCGTGAAATCTTATAAGAACTCAAAAGCAGCGTTCACATATAAAAACATTTTCGGGAAAACCAAAACATTTCCTGAAAAAAATAAGATTTCTTTCTAAAATGATAAATATTTTTCAAAACAGGACCACTTTTGAAAATGATGGACAATTTTTTTGAAATAGAACATTTTTCGAAAATGATGATATTTTTTTTAACGGGATTTTTTTTTGAAATTCGAAAACCAAACTTAGAAATGCGAATATGAAACTCCCGGACAAAATTCGACAACACAAACATTTATTAAAACTTGTGAACAATTTTTGAAACTGAAAAATTGTTTTTTGAACCTCATGAAAAAATGAAAACAAGAACATTTTTTTAACAAATTTGAACAATTTTTCTAAATAAGAACAGTTTTAAAACGTGAACATTTTTTAAATTGTGAACAAAATTTTGAGAATGCGATCATTTTCTGAAACTGTGAACAAAATTTTGAACGTGCAAACATCTTTTGAAATTCCGTAACATTTTTTGAAAATCAGAACAAATTTTTAAAAAGAGAACACTTTTTAAAATTCCAAACAATATTTGAAATTTTTGAACAAAATAAAGAGGAGAACGAAAAAAGAATAAAAAGAAACAGGAAAAATGAAAAATGCGAACAATTTTTGAAAAATGGGAACAAATGTGAAATTCCAAAACTTTTTTGAAAATTTGAACAAATTTGAAAATGCGAACATTTCTGGAAAATCATGAACAAAATTTGAAAAATGGGAACAAATGTGAAATTTCAAAACTGTTTTGAAAATTTGAATACACGAACTTTTTTGAAAATCACGAACAAATTTTGAAACAGAGAACAAATTTTCAAAATACAAACAAATTTTGTATTTTTTTGAAAAGAACAACATGTCTTTTGAAAACCTGAACAAATAAATTTGAACATTTTTTAAAGCCGAACAAAAGTATTGAATATGTTGAACTTTTTCTGAAATTGCGATTTTTCGAAAGAAAAAATAAAAGAAAGAAAGAAAAAGAATAACTAAATGAAAAACACGAAAAAACGAAACAGATAATAGCCTATCTCTAGCATGCATAGGACACGAACGTTGTGGAGCTCCGGTGGCTAGCAACGCTGCTCGAGGTGTTGGAGGTTCGAGGTTAGATTCCCCTGTCGGTCATTTTTTGCGGGATTTTCTCCGTATGAAGCAGCCATCATGGGCCGACCCGTGAACGATCGATGGGTGTGCGATCTGCCGACAGTTTGCCGCAGAATGCGGCGAATAGGGAATTCCTGAGGCCGATACCTCTCAAGTGTGCCACTTTTTTGGCATTTTTACTCTACGGCTACAAACATAACTCGTATCGGTGCCAGCAAGTGGGCCAGCCCAGTCATGGACTCATGTGTTGCGTGTGCTATTGGACGCAGTTAGGGTCATATAGGGACTCCATTCATTTTGCAGATATCCAAAAAAAAAGTTAGCGCTTTCAGCGCCAACTCAGGTTTATAGCGCCCGTAGGTCACCTCATGGGCCACCACACTCACTTGCTCGCGTCCCTAGCTGCTCGCATGTTTTTTTGCACTTTGAAAACCTGATATGTGGTTTTTAAATTTAAAAAGGTTCAGAAGTTAAAAATTGTTCACAAAATTTAATATTTTGATGAATTAAAAAATCACGGATTTGAAAGAAAATTCACAAATTAGAAAAAAAACACGAATTTGAAATAAGTTCATGAATTCAATTATCCCAAAAAAAAGTTCATGAATTCAAAAAATGTTCACAAATTTAAAAGAAAGTTCATGAGTTTGAAAAAGGTCACGAATTTGAAGTTCATGGATTTGAAAAATGTTGACTAATATGAAAACATTGGAATTTAAAAAATGTTCGTTAATTTGAAAAAAAGTTCATTAAATAAAAATGATAAAAAAGAAAACAAAACTAACTAAAAATAACACTAAAAATGAAAAACCAAGCAAAAACTAATGAAACATAAACAAGAGAAAAACTCGATAAAGCGCAAGAACAACAATAAAAGAAATAAAATGGCCGAAGGAAGCATTTGTAATGTTCCCAAAACCATGTTGCGTTTCGTCGCTCTATTGGCCATTTTAAGAAGTATGTAGTGATCCCTCGTTTGCACTTCACGATATGCAAAAACCGAACGGAAAACCAAAAAAGGAAACTAAACCGAAATTTCAGTTTTTCTGGTTTCGGTTTTAGTTATGGTTTCCAGATCTCATAACCATATGCCATTCGGGTTTTCGGTTAAACCGAAAAGAAGTGAACTACAGCTTGCGAAAAATAATTTGCACGTACCTGACCGAAGGAAGCATTTGTAATGTTCCCAAAACCCTGTTGCTTTTCATCGCTCTATGGGCCATTTTAAGAAGTATGTAGCGATCCCTCGTTTGCGGCTCCGGGTGGTTTCTGTTGGTGCGTCGAGATGGCGATCTCGGGAACAATGCGAGTGGCAGCTCTATGAGGTGGGGCTCTTGCTCAACATTGGTTGGGTGGCATTCTTGTCCCGCTTGGACGGTGAGGGTGTCAGCCCGGTCGATGCACCCCAGAGGGGGCGGTCTGACTTTACGTCGGGGCGGCGCCCCCGGATGTGGTGCGGCGTTCGTGGTCATGCAGTTGTCCTGCGCAGCATGGGCTGCGGGTAGCTCTTTTGTGCAGCGTTGCTGCTCTAGGGCGAGTGGAAGTATGTTGGGGCGGCGGCCCCGGATGTGGTGCGGCGTTCGTGGTCTGCGTGCAGCTGCCCTGAGCAGCATGGGCTGCGGGTAGCTGCGTCGTGCGGCGTTGCTGCTCGAGAATGAGCGGTGGCATGTCGGGGTGGCGGCCCCGGAAGACGGTGTCGGTTGAGTGCGTAGGGCGCAGCGGAGCAATGGATGTCGAGGCGGCGGACTCGAGAGATTTGCAACTTTGAAGGCATGGACCTTGTGTCGTGTGAGCGTCGTGGTTGTCATCGGTGTTGGTCGTCGATGGACTTTGCCCTGTGTGTTAGTCTTTGGGCCGGGCTTGGCCCTTGTTGTTTCGGTTTTCGCCCAGTTTTCTGTAATTAACTGGGCAATTTTCTTCTGCTTAATTAATAGATGAGGCAATCTTTGCCTCCGTTTCAAAAAAAAAATGTATTACTATAAACGTCTTCCTAGTCAGAATAGTGTTGTAGATACTTTGGCAAGATATAACCATACTGAATGTACACTGCCCTTTGGCTACATAGAGGGCCATCATGTATTGAGAAAATCTTGAATCTAGATTGTAATTCTGCACCTTTGAAATAAAAACTCTCATTTACCCCGCAAAAAAGCGCTTATACAATGTGATTATACTAAATTTACAACGTGCTTATACAATGCGATGTAAAAATTCATCAGAAGCGTGACCCCGAAAGGAATCGAATTCCTAACCAATAGCTAGTGATCTTGTGCTGCTAACCAGTTGAGCAAAAGAGTGCAACTGCATTAAGATCAACGTGAAATTCTAAAAATTAAATACAACGGGTGGACCCGTCTGCACACTTTCTAAAGATTTTTTGAAAATTGGAAATTATAAACAAAATTTTAAAAGGTAAATAATGTTAAAAAATCTGAAGATTTTCTGAACAACGGGAACAAAACTTTGAAAATTTGAACTTTTGTAAAGCATGCTTTTTAAAAAAATTCCCATACATATTCCAAAATGTGAACATCTTTTCAATTTGTGAACAAAATTTGAAAAGGGGACACTTTTTGAAATTCTGATTTTATTTTGAAAAATTGAATATTTTTTAAACATGGACATTTAGAATTTGTGATATTTTTTACAAACTCGAACATTTTTGGGTAATCTCAAACATTTCTTGACAAAAAAGGAACAAAATTGAAAACGAGAAGTTTTTCTAAATGACAAAAATTTCTGGAAACATGACCATCTTTTGAAAACCAGGAACAAAATTGAAAGCATGAACATTTTTTTCTTCAAAACTTGAACTTCTTTGAATTGTGAACAGATTTTCAACACTTAATCATTTTTAAAATCTGTAATTCTCTTTTGAAATCTGGAACTTTTTTAAAATTCATGAATTTTTTTAACTTTGTGGACTACATTTTAAAACACAAATATTTTTTGAAATTGGTGAACATATTTTGAAAATGTGTACATGTTCTGAAATTCCTAATTTTTGGGGATTTATGAACAAAATTATGAAATGTTAACCTTTTTGAAAAATTGAAATTCTATACTTTTTAAAAAAATTGAAGATCTTCTCAAAAGCAGCGAACAGTTTCTGAAATTTGGTTTTTAAAATATTCTAAACAAAATTTAAAAACAGGATTTTTTTTGAAAAATTAAAAAACTTTGAATATATGAACAGTTTTAAATTTTCTGAACATTTGTTGAAAAAGAACAATAAACTTGAGAAAAATTAAAATGGAAAAAGAAACATAAGAAGGAAGGAAAACTAAAAAGGCAAGAAAAAGAAATAAGAAAAAATGAAAGAAAAGAAACTAGAAAAAGGCAAAAAAGAAAAAATAAAAACGAAATAGAAATAAAGAGAAAATTGGTTCAGGAACCTTTCTAGAAGGTTCCAAAAACCAGAAAAAACCGTCTGGAACCTCGTAGAAGTTTCATAAAACCGGAAACATTGACATGCTTAATGGCTCGGTCCACCCCGAAAGCTTAATGGGTAGCACCGACAAGCCAAATCCTATTCCGCGCCTTAAGCGCTGAATATAGTGCATTCCATCCTAAAGTACGACGCCATGACCACCCGACCAATCGCCCTCTCATGTTACCATAGTGGGTTGTTTCCCTTTTCTCCTTTTTCTTTCTTCGTATTTTTCTTCCGAATTCGTGAAAAAAAATTGTCAACTTTCTTCTTCAAAGTTGATGAAGTTTTTTTAAAATCGACGAACTTTTTTCAAATTTGTGAACTTTTTCCTTGAAAGTTGGTGAACTTTTTTCAAAATCGATGAACTTTTTTCAAATTCGTGAACTTTTTTCTTGAAAGTTGATGAACTTTTTTCAAATTCGTGAACTTTTTTCTTGAAAGTAGATGAACTTTTTCAAAATCGATGAACTTTTTTCCAAAATCACTGAACTTTATTCAAAATTTATGAACTGATTTCAAATTCGATGAATTTTTTACAAAATTTTGTGAACTTCTTTCCAAAATCGATGAACTTTTTTGAAATTCATGAACTTTTTCTGAAGTTTGATGCTTTTTTGAAAATCAGTGAACTTTTTAGAATTCGTGAGGATTTTATTTTTAAATTCTGTTTTCTGAGATTCCGAATTTATTTCTTGAAATTTAACCACGAAACGATGAAGCACGCATCGTTCGCGAGCGCGTCCGCACGTTCTTGGGCCGGCCCACATAGCCAGGCGTGCGAGCGCTGGTTTCCTCTACTGGCGCATAAGGCGCCGAGCTCTCCACCGACAATTTGCGACAACGAGAGGCAAATAGGATTTTCCCCGGTTCATCTCTGCGTTTGAGAATTTGCCTTGTGCAGCGACGTTTCATCATTTTGTGTTCGAACTCGCCCCAACACTGTCACGTGGATCGTCGCAGCGTAGCAGTGGCTGGACCATTGGGCAACCGCGCGATCTGAGGATCCGTTGCAGTGGGTTCGATTAGGCTAACCACTTGTCTGAGCGCGGCTGCCATCTCTGCTCTATCTCCTTGGAGACCTCACTAATATTTGTCCTTTGTCAGATTGCACGATCCCTTGCTTCCGCATGCTCATCATCTCCTTTGCAGTGACAGCGATGTGTTGATAGACGAGGATGGACCGTGGCACGTCAGTTTGCATGTGTATCCGTGGGCCTGCACTGTACTCTGCTTGGGCGAGTGCCGATCATGAGAGATCTACAGCCGGACTCCCTAAATCCCTTCTACACCCGCATATCTCATATTTCGAATCCTATAATCATACAAATTTATGCAACTAGTACGTAGATTACGAAATGATTAAAATCAACAGGAGACGAAAATATAAACTGGTACCAAACAGACATAATTCACATAAACATCACCAAATGGGCATAAGTCACATAGTTCAACGACCCAGACACATTGTAACTACATAGTACATACTAGAACTAGATTATAAACAGGAGAGGGCGAGCTTCACCACTTCCTCGCCGGCCCTTTGCCCTTTCGGTCGCCAGCGCAGCTGTAGGAGTCCGCGACAGGAGGTGGGTCCACGTCGGAGCCGTCAGACCCATCGCCGAAGGAGGAATCGGAGACGACAATGTAGCGTCGCAAGCACCGGACGACGCGGTCTTGCTTGCACTTGAGCTTGGCCAACATCGCCGCCTCTGCCGCTACCTCCGTTGCCTCCTGCTCGCATTGCTCAATGCCGAGCCGAAGTTGCTTGGCGTTGATCCTCCGGAGCTGTCGGGCCTTCGTCTCCGCCTCAGTAAGTGACCGACGGCACACCCACCCGAAGAAACGGTCCTCATCGTTGGGCGTCGGCATCACACGGCGATGACGGCCGGACTGCGCAGCCGCGGCGAACCCGCCCCCCTCTTCCTTGCCCACAGCCTCTCGCGGCGGGCGACACATGCCTCCGACTCCGGAGTCCGCATCCGCGACGTCGACGGAGCGGGCACTAGAACCCACCGCTGCCCGCGCGGAGCAGCGGCTGCAGGTGGAGGATGGCGTCGGGCGGGAGGAGCAGATCAGGCAGGCCTACCAGATCCGCGCGCGGGGCGAGAAGGCCAGCGCCGGCGTCGGCGCTGCGACGACAGGCGACAGGTGGCGTCACACCGGATCCGAAGCTGCCGCCCGTATCAACCCGCGAGTACTTGAGCGCGATACGGAGCTCCTCCTCGTATTGCCAGTGCTGAACATGCTCGCCGGCGCTAGGAATTGAACGGATTGGGGACATGGGAGCATCGGGGAGCGGAGCGAGCTAGGGCTTCTTCCGGACAAGATGTTTTGTGGGATCGGGGTTGGCCATGTTACGTCCATTTTGCATCATGATTTCTTACTATTATTTATAATGTTTTTATGCTTAATAATGCTTTTTGAAGTAATTCTAATACCTTTTCTTTCATAATATGCAAGGTTTACACAAAGAGGGAGAATGCCGACAGCTGGAATTCTGGACCTGAAAAAGCTATGCAAGAGTTACCTATTCTGGACATCTCCAAATAGGTTGAAAATTTATGGAGAATTTTTTTGGAATATAATAATAATATTGGAGCAAATAACTACTGGAGGGGGCCACCCCGGTGAGCACACACCAGGGCAAGCCTGGGCCCCAAGGCGCGCCCTAGTGGGTTGTGCCCTCCTCGGCCCACCTTCGGTGCCCATCTTCTGGTATATAGGTCATTTTGATCTAGAAAAAAAAATCAGGGAGAGGACTTTCGAGACGGAGCGCTGCTGTCTCGAGGCGGAACTTGGGCAGGAGCACTTTTGCCCTCCGGCGGAGCGATTCCGCCGGGGGAACTTCCCTCCCGGAGGGGGAAATCATCGTAAATCGTCATCACCAACAACCCTCTCATCTTTGGGAGGGTAATCTCCATCAACATCTTCAACAACACCATCTCCTCTTAAACACTAGTTCATCTCTTGTGTTCAATCTTTGTACCGGAACCTCAGATTGGTACTTGTAGGTGGCTAGTAGTGTTGATTGCATCAAATAGTTGATCACTATATGGTTTATTTGGTGGAAGATTATATGTTCAGATCCATTATGCTATTTAATACCCTCTGATCTTGAGCATGATCATCATTTGTGAGTAGTTACTTTTGTTCTTGAGGTCACGGGAGAAGTTATGTTGCAAGTAATCATGTGAACTTGGTATGTGTTCGATATTTTGATGATATGTATGTCGTGATTCCCTTAGTGGTGTCATGTGAACGTCGACTACATGGCACTTCACCATATTTGGGCCTAAGGGAATACACTATGGAGTAGTTATTAGATGATGGGTTGCTAGAGTGACAAAAGCTTAAACCCTAGTTTATGTGCTACTTCGTAAGGGAACGATTTGGAACCAAAAGTTTAATGCTATGGTTAGATTTTATCTTAATACTTTTCTTGTAGTTGCGGATGCTTGCGAGGGGGTTAATCATAAGTAGGAGGTTTGTTCAAGTAAGAACAACACCTAAGCACCGGTCCACCCACATATCAAATTATCAAAGTAGCGAACACAAATTAAACCAACATGATGAAAGTAGCATGGTGAAATTCCTGTGTACCCTCAAGAATGCTTTGCTTATTATAAGAGACTAATTTGGCATATCCTTGCCACAAAAGTATTGGGCTACCTTGCTGCGCTTTATTTACCGTTATCGTTACTTGTCCGTTACAAATTATCTTGCTATTTGATGTCTACTACACAACCTTCTTCTTGTAGACGTTGTCGGGCCTCCAAGTGCAGAGGTTTGTAGGACAGTAGCAAATTTCCCTCAAGTGGATGACCTAAGGTTTATCAATCCGTGGGAAGCGTAGGATGAAGATGGTCTCTCTCAAACAACCCTGCAACCAAATAACAAAGAGTTTCTTGTGTCCCCAACACACCCAATACAATGATAAATTGCATAGGTGCACTAGTTCGGCGAAGAGATGGTGATACAGGTGCAATATGGATGGTAGATATAGGTTTCTGTAATATGAAAATATAAAAACAGCAAGGTAGAAAGTACCAACAGTGAGCAAAAACGGTATTGCAATGCTTTGAAACAAGGCCTAGGGTTCATACTTTCACTAGTGCAAGTTCTCTCAACAAGGATAACATAATTGGATCATATAACTATCCCTCAACATGTAACGAAGAGTCACTCCAAAGTCACTAATAGCGGAGAACAAAAGAAGAGATTATGGGAGGGTACGAAACCACCTCAAAGTTATTCTTTTCGATCAATCCATTGGGATATTCCTATAAGTGTCACAAACAACCCTAGAGTTCATAGTAAAATAACACCTTAAGACACACATAAACCAAAACCCTAATGTCACCTAGACACTCCAATGTCACCTCAAGTATCCGTGGGCGGCGGCGCAAGGCGGCGCCCCGAGCGGGGCGGCGGTGGTTGCGGCGGCGGGGCGGGACGAGGGGCGAAAAGGGGGTCGAGGCCGGCCTTATAAAGAGGGGGGGTCCCGGAGCTCTGACTTGGCCTCCCAGTCGGGCGACCGCGACGGTGACACGGACTCCAAGGAGTCCGGCGCGGGCACGGTGCTACGTCTTGAGCTTACGTTGGTTTTCCTTGAAGAGGAAAGGGCGATGTAGCAATAGTAGCGTAAGTATTTCCCTCAGTTTTTGAGAACCAAGGTATCAATCCATTAGGAGGCTCCTCAAAAGTCCCACGCACCTACACAAACAAACAAAGAACTCGCAACCAACGCAACAAAGGGGTTGTCAATCCCTTCACGGCCACTTGCGAAAGTGAGATCTGATAGAGATAGTATGATAAGATAAATATTTTTTTGGTATTTTATATTATAGATGCAAAAAGTAAAGATGCAAATAAAAGTAGATTAAAAGCTTATATGATAAAAGATAGACCCGGGGACCATAGGTTTCACTAGAGGCTTCTCTCAAGATAGCATAAGTATTACGGCGGGTGAATAAATTACTGTCGAGCAATTGATAGAAAAGCGAATAATTATGAGATTGTCTAGGCATGATCATGTATATAGGCATCACATCCGCAACAAGTAGACCGACTCCTGCCTGCATCTACTACTATTACTCCACACATCGACCGACTCCTGCCTGCATCTAGAGTATTAAGTTCATACAGAACAGAGTAACGCATTAAGCAAGATGACATGATGTAGAGGGATAAACTCATGCAATATGATATAAACCCCATCTTTTTATCCTCGATGGCAACAATACAATACGTGCCTTGCTGCCCCTGCTGTCACTGGGAAAGGACATCACAAGATTGAACCCAAAGCTAAGCACTTCTCCCATGGCAAGAAAGATCAATCTAGTAGGCCAAACCAAACTGATAATTTGAAGAGACTTGCAAAGATAACTCAATCATACATAAAAGAATTCAGAGGAGATTCAAATACTTCTCATAGATAAACTTGATCATAAACCCACAATTCATCGGATCTCGACAAACACACCGCAAAAAGAGTTTACATCAAATAGATCTCCACAAGAGAGGGGGAGAACATTGTATTGAGATCCAAAAAGAGAGAAGAAGCCATCCAGCTAATAACTATGGACACAAAGGTCTGTGGTAAACTACTCACAACTCATCGGAGGGGCTATGGTGTTGATGTAGAAGCCCTCAGTGGTCGATTCCCTCTCCGGCGGAGCGCCGGCGAAGGCTTCAAGATGGGATCTCACGGATACAGAAGTTTACGGTGGTGGAAATTGTGTTTCGTTGGCTCCCTGGATGTTTTCGGGGTACGTAGGCTTATATAGGAGGAAGAAGTATGTCGGTGGCCGCCCGAGGGGCCCACAAGATAGGGTGGCGCGCCTAGAGGGGTGGGCGCGCTCTCCTGTGTCGTGGCCGTCTCGGCTGCTTCTTGACTTGCACTCCAAGTCCTCTGGATCACGTTCGTTCCAAAAATCACGCTCCTGAAGGTTTCATTCCGTTTGGACTCCGTGTGATATTCCTTTTCTTCGAAATACTGAAATAGGCAAAAAAACAGCAATACGGGCTGGGCCTCCGGTTAGTAGGTTAGTCCCAAAATGATATAAATGTGTAAAATAAAGCCCATAAACATCCAAAAGGGGTAATATAATAGCATGGAACAGTCAAAAATTATAGATACGTTGGAGACGTATCAAGCATCCCCAAGCGTAATTCCAGGTCGTCCTCGAGTAGGTAAATGATAAAAACAGAATTTTTGATATGAAATGCTACCTAGCATAATTCTCAATGTAATTTTCTTTATTGTGGCATGAATTTTCAGATCCAAATGATTCAAGATAAAAGCTTATAAAACATAAAAATAATAATGCTTCAAAGCATACTAACAAATAATCATGTCCTATCAAAATAGCATAGCCAAAGAAAGCTTATCCCTATAAAATCATATAGTTAGGCCATGCTTCATTTTCATTACACAAAATACTCCCATCATGCACAACCCCGATGGCGAGCCGAGCAATTGTTTCATACTTTTTAACGCGCTTTAGCTTTTTTTTCAACTCTTACGCAATACATGAGCGCAAGCCATGGACATAGAACTAAGGTGGTAAAAGATGGTGGTTGTGAGGACAAAAAGAGGGAGAAGATAGTCTCACATCAACTAGGCGTATCAACGGGCTATGGAGATGCCCATCAATAGATATCAATGTGAGTGAGTAGGGATTGCCTTGCAACAGATGCACTAGAGCTATAAATATATGAAAGCTCAACGAAAGAAACTAAGTGGGTGTGCATCCAACTCGCTTGCTCACGAAGACCTAGGGCATTTTGAGGAAGCCCATCATGGAATATACAAGCCAAGTTCTATAATGAAAAATTCCCACTTAGTATATGAAAGTGACAACATAGGAGACTCTCTATCATGAAGATCATGGTGCTACTTTGAAGCACAAGTGTGGAAAAAGAGATAGTAGCATTGTCCCTTCTCTCTTTTTCTCTCATTTTTTCCTTTTTTCTTTTTTTCTTTTTCTTTTTATTTGGCCTTTCTTTTTTTCTTTTTGGCCTTTTTTTTGTAAAGTCCGAAGTCTCATCCCGACTTGTGGGAGAATCATAGTCTTCATCATCCTTTTTCCTCACTGAGATAATGCTCTAATAATGAAGATCATCACACTTTTATGGATTTACAACTCAAGAATTACAACTCAAAGCTAGAACAAGATATGACTCTATATGAATGCCTCCGGCGGTGTATCGGGATATGCAATGAATCAAGAGCGACATGTATGAAAATTATGAAGGTGGCCTTGCCACAAATACAATGTCAACTACATGATCATGCAAAAAGCAATATGACAATGATGGAACATGTCATAATAAACAGAATGGTGGAAACTTGCATGACAATATATCTCGGAATGGCTATGGAAATGCCATAATAGGTAGGTATGGTGGCTGTTTTGAGGAAGGTAAATAATGGGTTCATGATACCGGCGAAAGTTGCGCGGTAGTAATAGAGGCTAGCAAAGTGGAAGGGTGAGTGTGCGTATATCCATGGACTCACATTAGTCATAAAGAACTCATATACTTATTACAAAAGTCTAATTAGCCCTCGAAGCAAAGTACTACTACGCATGCCCCTAGAGGGATAGATTGGTAGGAAAAGACCATCGCTCGTCCCCGACTGCCACTCATAAGGAAGACAATCAAAAGAGCACCTCATGCAACAAATTTGTCACACAACTTTTACCATACGTGCATGCTACGGGACATGCCAACTTCAACAAAAGTATTTCTCAGTTTCATAATTACCCAGTAGCATGACCCTAACATTACTAGTATTATATCTCAAAACAATTATCAAGCATAAAATTGATCATAGCATCCAATTCACTTTCTATGATAGTTTTTATTATACCCAACTTGGATGCTCATCATTCTAGGACCAAATTTGTAACCATAGCAAATACCATGCTGTTCTAAAAGACTCTCAAAAAGATATAAGTGAAGCATGAGAGACTAGCAATTTCTTCAAAATTAATCCACCATCGTGCTCTAAAAGATATAAGTGAAGCACTAGAGCAAAAACTATCAAGCTCAAAAGATATAAGTGAAGCACATAGAGTATTCTAGCAAATTCTAATCAAGTAGGCTTCTCCCAAAAGGTGTGTACAGCAAGGATGATTGTGGTAAACTAAAAAGCAAAGACTAATATAATACACAACGCTCCAAGAAAAACACATATCATGTGGCGAATAAAAATATACCTCCAAGTAAAGTTACCAATGAACGAAGACGAAAGAGGGAATGCATTCCTGGGGCATCCCCAAGCTTAGGCATTTGGCTATCCTTGAATATCTTGGGGTGCCATGGGCATCCCCAAGCTTAGGATCTTGCCACTCCTTATTCCATAGTCCATCAAAGCTTTACCCAGAACTTGAAAACTTCACAACACAAAACTCAACAGGAAATCTTATAAGCTCCGTTAGTGAAAGAAAACAAAACCACCACATAAGGAACTGTAATGAACTTATTTTTTATTTATTTTGGTGTTAAACCTACTGTATTCCAACTTCTCTATGGTTTATAAACTATTTTACTAGCCATAGATGCATCAAAATAAGCAAACAACACATGAAAAACAGAATCTGTCAAAAACAGAACAATCTGTAGCAATCTGTAACTAACGCAAACTTCTGAAACTCTAAAAATACTACAAAAATAGGATGTCCTGGAAAATTTCTCTATTGATCAGAAGCAAAAAGTATAAACGCAAAATCACGTTTCTCTGATTTAACAAAACTAAATTCGTGCGTGCAAAGTTTCTGTTTTTCAGCAGAATCAAATCAACTATCATCATAGGTTATCCTATAGGTTCTACTTGGCACAAACACTAATTAAAACATAAAAACACATCTAAACAGAAGTTAGATGCAAATTTATTACTAAACAGGAACAAAAACAAAAAACACAAAGAAAATTGGGTTGCCTCCCACCTAGCGCTATCGTTTAACACCCCTAGCTAGGCATAAAAGAGAAGATAGATCTAAGTAGTGCCATCTTTGGCACTTAATTCATATGTAGCTCGCATGATAGATTCATAAGGTAATTTGACTTCCTTTCTTGGAAAATGCTCCGTGCCTTTATTTAATGGAAATTAGAATCTAATATTCCCTTCCTTCATATCAATAATCGCACCAATCGTTCTAAGGAAAGGTCTACCAAGAATAATAGGGCAAGAAAGATTGCAATCTATATCAAGAATGATAAAATCTACAGGCACCAAATTTCTATTTGCAACAATGAGGACGCCATTGATCCTTCCCATTGGCTTTTTAATGGTGGAATCCGCAAGGTGCAAATTTAAAGAGCAATCATCAAGATCATGGAAACCTAGAATATCACATAAAGTTTTCGGAATCGTGGAAACACCAGCACCCAAATCACACAAAGCAAAACACTCATGATCTTTAATTCTAATCTTTATAGTAGGTTCCCACTCATCATTAAGTTTTCTAGGTATAGAAACTTCCAAATTAAGTTTTTCATCATAAGAGTGCATCAAGGCATCAACGATATGTTTGGTAAAAGCTTTATTTTGGCTATAAGCATGAGGAGAATTAACAACGGATTGCAACAAGGAAATACAACCTTCTAAAGAACAATTATCATAATAAAATTCCTTGAAATTCGAGATAGTGGGTTCAATACTATTTAAAGTCATGACCTCTCCAATCCCACTTTTACCAAATTTAGCATCAAGATCTAAAACTCCGAATTCTTGGGACGCCTTCTAACTAAAGTTGACTCATCTTCAGTCCCATAATTATCAAGATTCATATTGTAAAACAAAGATCTAATAGGAGATGCATCAATAACTTTAAGATCTTCATCTTTATTTTCATGGAAATAAAAGAACACGCCTTTACAAAGCAATCTTTCTTAGCACGCAATCTAGCGGTTCTTTCCTTGCACTCGTCAATGGAAATTCTCATTACTTTGAGAGACTCATTTATATCATGCTTAGGAGGAGAAGATCTAAGTTTAAGAGAATCAACATCAAGCGAAAGTCTATCAATGTTCCGAGCCAAATCATCAACTTTGAGCAATTTTTCTTCAAGCAAGGCATTAAAATTCTTTTGAGAAATCATAAATTCTTTCACACTATTCTCAAAATCAGAGGGCACATTATTAAATTTACCATAAGAATTATTGTAGGAATTTCCATAATTATTAGAGGAATTACTAGGGAATGGTCTAGAATTAAAGTTTCCTCTATAAGCATTGTTACCGAAACTATTCCTACCAACAAAATTCACATCCATAGATTCATTATTATTCTCAATCAAAGTAGACAAAGGCATATCATTTGGATCAAGAGGAGTATTTTTAGTAGCAAACAACTTCATAAGTTCATCCATCTTTCCACTCAAAACATTGATTTCTTCTATAGCATGCACTTTTTTTACTAGAAGATCTTTCGGTGTGCCATTGAGAATAATTAGCCATAATATTAACAAGAAGTTTTGTAGCATCTCCTAACATGATTTCCATAAATGTGCCTCCCGCGGCCGAATCTAAAAGATTTCTAGAAGCAAAGTTCAAACCGGCATAAAATTTTTGTATGATCATCCATAAGTTCAAACCATGAATAGGGCAATTGCGAATCATCAACTTCATTCTTTCCCAAGATTGGGCAACATGCTCATGATCAAGTTGTTTAAAATTCATAATATCATTCCTAAGAGTGATGATCTTAGCGGGAGGAAAATACTTAGAGATAAAAGCATCTTTGCACTTGTTCCAAGAATCAATACTATTTTAGGCAAAGACGAAAACCAAACCTTAGCACGATCTCTAAGTGAAAATGGAAATAACTTCAATTTAACAATATCATTATCCGTATCTTTCTTTTGCATATCACACAAATCAACAAAGTTGTTTAGATGAGTAGCGGCTTCACTAGGAAGGCCGACGAACTGATCTTTCATAACAAGATTCAGCAAAGCAGTATTGATTTCACAAGACTCAACATCATTAAGAGGAGCAATCGGAGTACTAAGGAAATCATTATTATTGGTATTGGAGAAATCACACAATTTGGTATTATCTTGCGCCATGGCAACAACTAATCCAACACACAAGCAAATAGAAAAAGGCAAGCGAAAAAGAGAGGGAGAGATTGGGAAAGAGAGGGCGAATAAAATGGCAAGGGTGAAGTGGGGGAGAGGAAAACGAGAGGTAAATGGAAAATAATGTAAATGCGAGGGAGATGAGTTTGTGACGGGTACTTGGTATGTCTTGACTTGAGCGAAGACCTCCCCGGCAACGGCGCCAGAAATCCTTCTTGCTACGTCTTGAGCCTGTGTTGGTTTTCCTTGAAGAGGAAAGGGTGATGCAGCAATAGTAGCGTAAGTATTTCCCTCAGTTTTTGAGAACCAAGGTATCAATCCAGAAGGAGGCTCCTCAAAAGTCCCACACACCTACACAAACAAACAAAGAACTCGCAACCAACGCAACAAAGGGGTTGTCAATCCCTTCACGGCCACTTGCGAAAGTGAGATCTAATAGAGATAGTATGATAAGATAAATATTTTTTTGGTATTTTATATTATAGATGCAAATAAAATTAGATTGAAAGCATATATGATAAAAGATAGACCCGGGGGCCATAGGTTTCACTAGAGGCTTCTCTCAAGATAGCATAAGTATACGGTGGGTGAATAAATTACTGTCGAGCAATTGATAGAAAAGCGAATAATTATGAGATTATCTAGGCATGATCATGTATATAGGCATCACGTCCGCAACAAGTAGACCGACTCCTGTCTGCATCTACTACTATTACTCCACACATCGACCGACTCTTGCCTGCATCTAGAGTATTAAGTTCATAAAGAACAGAGTAACACATTAAGCAAGATGACATGATGTAGAGGGATAAACTCATGCAATATGATATAAACCCCATCTTTTTATCCTCGATGGCAACAATACAATACGTGCCTTGCTGCCCCTGCTGTCACTGGGAAAGGACACCGCAAGATTGAACCCAAAGCTAAGCACTTCTCCCATGGCAAGAAAGATCAATCTAGTAGGCCAAACCAAACTGATAATTCGAAGAGACTTCCAAAGATAACTCAATCATACATAAAAGAATTCAGAGGAGATTCAAATACTTCTCATAGATAAACTTGATCATAAACCCACAATTCATCGGATCTCGACAAACACACCGCAAAAAGAGTTTACATCAAATAGATCTCCACAAGAGAGGGGGAGAACATTGTATTGAGATCCAAAAAGAGAGAAGAAGCCATCTAGCTAATAACTATGGACCCGAAGGTCTGTGGTAAACTACTCACAACTCATCGGAGGGGCTATGGTGTTGATGTAGAAGCCCTCCGTGGTCGATTCCCCCTCTGACGGAGCACCGGCGAAGGCTCCAAGATGGGATCTCACGGATACAGAAGGTTACGGTGGTGGAAATTGTGTTTCGTTGGCTCCCTGGATGTTTTCGGGGTACGTAGGCTTATATAGGAGGAAGAAGTACGCCGGTGGCCGCCCGAGGGGCCCACAAGATAGGGGGGCGCCCTCCTGTCTCGTGGCCACCATGGTTGCTTCTTGACTTGCACTCCAAGTCCTCTGGATCACGTTCGTTCCAAAAATCATGCTCCCGAAGGTTTCATTCCGTTTGGACTCCGTTTGATATTCCTTTTCTTCAAAATACTGAAATAGGCAAAAAAAAACAACAATACGGGCTGGGCCTCCGGTTAGTAGGTTAGTCCCAAAAATGATATAAATGTGTAAAATAAAGCCCATAAACATCCAAAAGGGGTAATATAATAGCATGGAACAATCAAAATTATAGATACGTTGGAGACGTATCACACACACGGCTGCGGCGACACGTCAAGAAGGCGGCGCAGGAGTGTTGGGCTAGCTGGGTTTCGGCCCAGTCGGTCTGAACACTTTTTTTTAAATAATTATGCCGCGAAAGAAAAATCCTAGATAGATATAAAATATTCTAAAAATTCCAGAAGCAATTTTCACCGTACAAACCTAATATTTAGGACAAGATGAACGTTTTTCTGGACTAAAATGCAATTTTTTCTAATTCAAATAAAATAGCAAATAAAATACCAATAAAATAATAATTTAATATTTCCCTAAGGTTGAAGAAGTCATATTATTTTTTCTCATTTATTTTTATTATTCAAAATAATTGGAGATAAAAAATAATAAAATCAAATTGATTCGCTTTTCAAATTTGAAATAAATTCAAATATGAATTTTGTGAAACCTCCAACTCTCTCCTTGGGTCCTTGAGTTGCTTAAGATTTCTAGGATCACAACAAAAATTCAAACATAAATATGATATGCATATGATGATCTATGTATAACATCCAAATTGAAAATTCGGATGTTACAAACCTACCCCCCTTAAGAAGAATCTCACCCTCAAGATTTGGGTTGGTCAGAGAAAAGGTTTGGGTGGTCCTTGTGAAGATCTTCTTCTCGCTCCCAGGTGGCTTCCTCCTCGGTATGGTGGCTCCACTGAACTTTGCAAACCTTGATAACCTTGCTGCGAGTAACTCGACTGGAAGACTCGAGAATCTTGAGTGGCTTCTCTTCATAGGTCAGATCACTATCCAACTGAATTGCTTCCAGTGGCACTGTATCTCTCAGAGGAATATTGGCCATCTCTGCATGGCACTTCTTTAACTGGGAAATGTGAAACACATCATGAACTCCTGACAATCCTTCTGGCAATTCCAACTTGTACGCAACTTCTCCCATGCGTTCCAAAACTCTTATGGTCCCACAAAATGTGGTGCTAGCTTTCCCTTGACTCCAAATCATTTAACTCCTCGAAGTGGGGACACACGAAGATATGCTCTACCTCCGACTTCGTAAACTATTTCCTTGCATTTAGTATCCGCATAACTCTTCTGCCTGGACTAGGCTACCTTGAGTCTGTCTCGAATCAACTTAACCTTCTCTTCAGCGTCTTTGATTAAGTTTGGTCCGAACAAATATCGATCTCCAACTTTATCCCACAATAACGGGGTCCTGCACCTCCTTCCATACAAAGCTTCAAAAGGGGCCATCTTCAAACTGGCTTGATAACTGTTGTTATAAGAGAACTCTGCGTAGGGCAAATTGTCATCCCAACTAGATCCATAATCTAGCGCACAAGCCCTCAACATGTCTTCCAGAATCTGATTGACTCTCTCGGACTGTCCATCTGTCTGTGGATGAAAGGTTGTACTAAACTCTAGCCTGGTACCCAAGTGCCAAGTTGAATACTTGTATTGAGCTTGGGACTTTGTAATCGAGTAATATATAAAAATTGAAGGTGCATTAGCCCCCAAGTGTCAGGCATATAACTTTGTTATGTGGTTGATACTTCAACTCCTTGGATCGCCTGTGCAAAGCTTAAACGCTGTCTGTGTGCAGGCTGAGGTGAAAATCAAGGAGGACCGGGTTGCCGATTTGCAGGAGGCCTTGAAAACCCAGCAGGCTGAAACAGATAAGGCAAAACAAGAATTAACCAGCGCTTTGAGCACTGCTGAACGGCTGAAAGAAGGCTTCAAGAAAGAGCGGGCTGACTGGGCCACTGAGAAGGCCGGTTTAACCAAAAGAGCGGAAAATGCTGAAGCTGCTCTTAAACCGGTAGTGGATGAACTGACGGCCGTACAACGACAAATACACTCCATGACTGCTGCAATCTTTGGTAAGCTCCTTGTAACTTCTGTGATAATTTGAACCTGCTGTAGCGTAAATCCGGTTTGAGACCATTCCACTATTGTTGTAGGCACACGTATTGGGCACTTAGGAAATGATGTGCGGAAGAAATTGAAAGCTGCCTACACCTTGGTGGAACAATTGTATACCGGAGCCCAACGGATCATCACCACAGCTTCTCACAACAACCCGGCACCCTCGTTAATCCAGGACACTCTTAGCAAGTTGTCAATGCTTCCAGCCCGGATTGAGGAGCTGAAAAAATCCGCTGCCCGAACCGGAGCCATCAATGCCTTAATCCGGGCAAAGGCATGGGTGCCAGATTTTGATCCTGCGGAAGCAGCTCAAGGCTATCCCAGCCTAAAAGAAGATGGCTCTGAATTCAACGAAGAGGATTTAAGGGCAATAAACCGTGCAGTGCGCCCTCTGGCTTGCCAGCTAGCTGAAGAGGCAGATTTGACGCATTATCAAGCGCAATATAACGAGCAAAACAAGCGAGTGCCTGCCCCAACTGTTGAAGCGGAGAATCTGATCCCTCCAATCCGTAAGCACACTTATGCTCCTGATATTGAACCGTCTTCCCTGATCCATGAAGAGGCTGTTTTCCAAGCTTTAATGGGAATCGACTGGACCACTGTTGATTTCCAGCCAATGGGTAGAGACGAGGAAGCTGAAGCGGCGAAGGATGAGGAGCAGGCTTGAACCAGAAGCCGGTTTGGAGAGCTGTTTGTGACATCTTCCAAAAAGAACAATGATCTTATTTAGGTACCGTGCTGCCTTGTAACAAGATAGTTAATGCTTCTAACTGGAATATGCCTTCGTGCATAAGTACTTAAGCTTTCGTTTGAAGAACTCCAATTCATAGTTCCTGCAATCAGAAAAATTTGAACTTCGGTGGCGGTTATACCGCCAGCCGGTTTATGATCCTGATATGTGTATCAGTAATATAACAAATATATGATACATAAATACCTGCCATGTTTGGGTATGAAGCTGGCTTAGCCAAGCCTGAAGCGGCGGTTTTATAAACCATTACCGTCAAAAGAAAAAGGTGGGAGAAAATAGCTCCTGTATAAACCGTACTGAATCAATACGAGCCCCCTTGTTACTCCATGATGTTAACAGGAGAAAGGTAAACCAGGCATACTCCTCCGGATTAAAGGGGAATCAAATCCATCGGCTGAATCGGAAAAAAGGTGTTTGTCGACATAAAAGAAATCCGACAAAAGCAAATAATAAACAAACCATGAAAATAACATGGAAGCAAAGGCAATGATAAAAACCATTTGCAAAAATATGCTATACTGAGCTGATCAGATGGTATTACCATGGTCGGACAGGATCAAGGCCCCCAATAGGAGTGACAATGATTCAAGTCAGCCAGGTCCCCAAATGATTCGTGGCATATATGCCAGATCAAGAGGCGTGGCAATGGTTCGGGTTCGACCATGCCCCCAAGTGATTTTGTGGCCTTAGGCCGACCAAGAGGCGTGACTGGTTCAGACTTTACCATGTCCCCAAATGATCTGGTGGCTGTCGCCTATCAAAGGGTGTCGCGTTGGTTCGGACACGACCAAGGCCCCGAGTGATATATAAAAAACAAATGTCAAGGGGTAAACCGGAGGCCGTTTTAAACAGAACCACTCCGTGTAACCTCGCATGATGAGAAAGACAGAGACCCCGCTTTAGCTGAGGCTCCGGTTTGATATATCGAAGATAATATATACATTGTCATGATATGTACATAGATAGAGCCGATGGCTCAAGTATAGTAAGGCCAAAGATGAGCTATATTCCACGGCCTGTTGGTCTCCTCCTCTGATGTACGTGAGTCTTGATGCTCTCGAATATCAATCAGATAATACGACCCGTTGTGCAGATTCTTGCTGACCACGAATGGTCCTTCCCAAGGTGGGGATAACTTGTGCATATCTGTCTGGTCCTGGGTTAGTCGAAGCACCAAATCTCCTTCTTGAAAGGTTCTGGTTCTAACCCGACGACTGTGATAGCGACAAAGATCTTGCTGGTAAATCGCCGAACGGGCAACCGCTATATCACGCTCCTCGTCCAATAGGTCCAAAGCGTCTTGTCGTGCTGTCTCATTGTCTGCTTCAACATAAGCTGCCACACGAGGCGAATCGTGCCGGATATCACTAGGGAGAACTGCCTCTGCTCCATAGACCATGAAAAATGGCGTGTATCCTGTGGACCGGTTTGGCGTAGTATTGATACTCCATAACACAGATGGTAGCTCTTCAACCCAACATCCTGGTGTTCTTTGCAATGGGACCATAAGCCGGGGTTTGATGCCTCGCAAGATTTCCTGATTAGCTCGTTCTGCCTGTCTATTGGACTGGGGGTGTGCTACTGACGACACGTCAAGTCGGATGTGCTCACGTTCACAGAACTCCTTCATAGCACCCTTGGATAAATTGGTACCATTGTCAGTAATGATACTGTGTGGAAAACCAAACCAGAAAATCACCTTCTTGATGAACTGCACCGCTGTTGCTGCATCACACTTGCTGACAGGCTCCGCTTCAACCCACTTGGTAAATTTGTCAACTGCCACCAAAAGGTGGGTTTTCTTATCCTTGGATCTTTTAAAAGGTCCAACCATATCCAGCCCCCAAGTTGCAAATGGCCATGTTATTGGGATCATCCTCAATTCTTGAGCCGGCACATGAGCACGCCTTGAAAATTTCTGACATCCATCACATCGTTTAACCAAGTCCTCCGCGTCAGCATGCGCTGTCAACCAGTAGAACCTGTGACGAAACGCCTTTGCCACCAGAGACTTTGAACTGGCGTGGTGTCCACAATCCCCTTCATGGATTTCTCTTAAGATTTCACAGCCTTCCTCAGGAGAAACACAACGTTGAAACGCCCCTGATACACTGCAATGATGTAATTCACCATTGACAATCGTCATAGACTTGGATCGCCGGACTATCTGCCTGGCTAGAATCTCATCCTCTGGTAACTCCCCCCGGTTCATGTACGCAAGATAAGGAATTGTCCAATCCGGAATAACATGCAGGGCTGCCACCAATTGAGCCTCCGGATCAGGAATAGCCAAATCCGCCTCACCTGGGAGCTTGACTAACGGGTTGTGCAACACGTCCAAAAAGACGTTAGGCGGGACCGGTTTACGCTGAGAGCCCAACCGGCTTAAAGCATCCGCCTCTTCATTCTTCTGACGGTCCACATGATCCACTTGATAACCCTTGAAACAACCTGCAATATTATCCACTTCCCGACGATATGCAGCCATGAGCGGGTCCTTAGAATCCCAAGTGCCAGACACCTGTTGAGCCACTAGGTCCGAGTCACCAAAGCACTTAACCCGGCTTAAATTCATCTATTTAGCCATCCGCAGACCATGGAGCAAGGCTTCATACTCAGCTGCATTATTAGTACAAGGGAACATTAAGCGGAGAACATAACAAAACTTATCACCTCGTGGGGAAGTTAATACGACTCCAGCCCCCGAGCCTTCCAATTGCCTGGATCCGTCAAAATGAATAGTCCAATATGTGTGATCCGGCTTCTCCTCTGGTGCTTGTAACTCCGTCCAGTCATTGATGAAATCAACAAGTGCTTGAGACTTCACTGCCGTCTGAGGCATATACTTCAGTCCGTGTGGCCCAAGCTCTATAGCCCACTTGGCAATCCGGCCAGTCACCTCCCGGTTCTGTATAATATCACCCAAGGGAGCTGAACTGACCACTGTGATGGGGTGCCCTTTAAAATACTGCTTCAACTTCCGACTGGCCATAAAAACACCATAGACCAGCTTCTGCCAATGCGGATACCTTTGCTTGGATTCAATAAGCACCTCGCTGATATAATAAACCGGCCGCTGAACCGGATATTCCTTGCCTGCCTCTTTGCGTTCCACCACAATAGCCACGCTAACTGCCCGAGCATTGGCCGCCACGTATAATAACAGTGGCTCCTTGTCGACCGGAGCTGCAAGAACAGGTGATGGGGTCATGTACCTAGGGTAGGGTCACGGACCTGATCTAAGTACCTTGCCCAAGGACACCTTTAGAAGAGGTCACCTTCCAGTCGACCAACGAGGGACTCACTCGACTGACTTGAAGGACTCGACCACGAAGACTCACTCGACCACCAGAAGGTCAAGAGGCACTCTGCACTGCAACGGCCTGTAATTAAGTAGACTTTATGATAGTAAAGACACTTTATGTGGGGCGTTACCAGTAACGCCCCAGACTTAACTCACCTTAAACCCTCTCCTACGTGGGCTGGCTGGGGTCCTAGCGCACTCTATATAAGCCACCCCCCTCCACAGGTAGAAGGGTTCGGCACCTTGTAACTCATATACACATAATCCACTCGACCGCCTCTGGGCTCCGAGACGTAGGGCTTTTACTTCTTCCGAGAAGGGCCTGAACTCGTACATCCCTTGTGTTTACAACTTCTCCATACCTAGGACCTTGCCTCTCCATACCTACCCCCACTCTACTGTCAGGCTTAGAACCACGACAGTTGGCGCCCACCGTGGGGACGGTGTTTTAGCGATTTTGTGGGGAAGTTGCGATTCTTCCGAGTACTTTCATCATGGTGGCTGCTGGAGTTTTGGTCGAGGGTCGAGAGATCCGTCTCGGCGCTCTCACCTTCATCGCCGACGACTCCGCCTGGCTCCAGGAGGCTCCACTCGACGTTGATGCGCTCCCCGTCTGCGGTGCGACGCATTTTCGCGCATGTGTCCACGGCGTTCTGCTGCGGCAACCGTCGACCCCGTATCGGTCGACTCCCCCATCGGCCACCCTCCCGGTCTCCCGCCAGCGCAAGCGCTCAGGCCGGTCGAGGCTTCAGCGGTGGGTGAGGCACGCGGTGGCTCGCCAGTCGGCCACCACCCAAGTTGCGGCAATCGAGCCCGACGAATCTCTCTACGGCTTGTTCGATCTGTCGACTGGCTCCGTAGAGACCGCATCCGAGTGCGATAGCAGTTATCCTGCGGCGGAAATCCTGATGGTCGACGGGCCCCGCAGTCCCCCTGGCTTCGCCCGTGATGGTGGAGCAGGCGACGGAGGCGACCCCGCACGAGACCATGAAGAGTACCAGCCCGAGCCACTCGACTCTCTGCAAAGAGAGGAACTTCGCCGCAGGAACGTGGATGCCCTGCGTACTCCCATCGCAGGAGAAACCCCCGAGGCTCGCGCCTTGGAGGAGGCACGTTTGGCCAATTTGGCCGAACGCACTCGACTGGAGAATCTTCAGCGAGCACTCGACGAGCGCGCGCGGCAACGAGTTCCCGACACCAGTCGACGTCAACTCTTCCCGCCGACTCAGGTATATCGAACCCCAATCCAGAATTTAGCAGCTGCGACCCGTATAGCAGAGTCCATCCAGCCTTCTCAGTCGGAAGCTGGCAGAGGCTTGATGCAGATCAGGGATCTGCTCCGGGCAGCAGGAGATCAGAATTCGGCCGTGTCGCAGTCGCGCAACAGAATTCACAGTCGATCCGTCGCTGCGAATACGGTTCAGTCGGCTCACAGTCCCAGATCGCCTCCGCGGCGTGAAGGGCGCGAGAATCGGCGAGACCAATATGGTGACCGACTCGACCGAGATGATAGGCGTCGAGTGCCCAATTCCCCTCCGAGGGGTGGGTCTTACGCTCCTCGGCAGCAAGATGACAGGCGTCAGTTCAGTACGGGGCGAAGAGTTCCAGTCGACCCCAGAGAACCAGGCTTCGACGCGCGATCCATTATCGTGCAAGGTTTGGTCGACCGGAACAGAGCCCATCGAGGCGGACTCGACAGAGATGCGCCCACAAGCAGTCGAGTGCATGTTTCTGGTCCTGAATGTTTCAGCAGAGCTATCAGAGCCGCAGTTATCCCTCCCAATTTCAGGTTGGCAACAGGAGTCAGCAAGTTCACTGGTGAGTCTAAGCCTGAAACTTGGCTTGAGGACTACCGAGTGGCAGTTCAGATTGGTGGTGGGAACGACGAGGTGGCCATGAAGCATTTGCCCCTCATGCTGGAAGGTTCTGCCAGGGCATGGTTAACTCAATTACCTCCTAGCAGCATTTACACTTGGGAAGATCTGTCCCGAGTGTTCATCAGAACGTTTGAAGGAACTTGCAAGCGACCAGCTGGACTGACAGAGTTGCAAGTCTGCGTGCAGAAGACCAATGAGACTCTCAGAGAGTATATTCAGAGATGGATCACTTTGCACCATACTGTGGAGAATGTGTCTGATCATCAGGCAGTCTGCGCCTTCAAGGATGGTGTCAAGAACAGAGAATTAAGTTTGAAATTTGGTCGAACCGGTGACATGACCTTGAGTCGGATGATGGAGATTGCTACCAAGTACGCCAACGGCGAAGAAGAAGACCGACTCCGAAGCGGCAAGCACAAGCCGAGCCAGTCGGAAAAGGGAAACACCAGTCGGAAACAGAAGCGGAAGGCTGAACCAGCAGCTCCTGGAGAGGCTCTGGCCGTGACTCAGGGAAAGTTTAAAGGGAAACCAAAAGGATCCTGGAACCCTAAGAAAGGTAAAGGATAAAGAAGGGAACGACGTAATGGATATGCCATGTCACATCCACACGAAGAAAGACGAAGAGGGGAATATCATCTACCCGAAGCATACCACTCGCCAATGTCGACTCCTGATCCAGCAGTTTCAGGGAAAACAGTCTAAGGACAAGGAGAAGGAGTCGGACAAGGCCGAAGACAAGGAGGACAGTGAGGAAGGATATCCGCATATCAACTCCACTCTGATGATCTTTGCAGATGTGGAAAGCAAGAGTCGATTGAAAGTCATTAACCGAGAGGTGAACATGGTTGCCCCGGCAAAAGCAAATTATCTGAAATGGTCCCAAATACCCATCACATTCGACCAATCTGATCACCCGACTCATATTGCCACCCCTGGGAGGCAAGCTTTGGTGGTCGATCCAGTTGTCGAAGGCACTCGACTGACAAAAGTGCTGATGGACGGTGGAAGCGGGCTGAATTTGTTGTATGCAGACACACTGAAAGGAATGGGCATTCCGATGTCCCGACTGAGCACCAGTAACATGAGCTTTCATGGAGTTATACCAGGGAAGAAAGCCGAGTCACTCGGCCAAATAGCTCTGGACGTGGTGTTTGGTGATTCGAAACATTTTCGCAAAGAAAAGTTGACGTTTGAGGTCGTGGATTTTCAGAGTGCATATCATGCCATTTTGGGGAGACCAGCTTACGCACGGTTCATGGCTCGACCATGTTACGTGTACCTCAAATTGAAGATGCCCGGCCCCAAAGGAGTGATCACTGTCACCGGTGATCGGAAAAAGGCAGAAGAGTGCTTTCAGAAGGGCTCAAAGATTGCCGATTCCCAGGTGACAGCGGTCGAATTCGAAGAATACAAGCAAAATGCAGATCCGAGTGATTTGCTGCGATCCAAGAAACCCGCCACAGAGTCTGCATTTCAGTCGTCCGGTGAGACGAAGCCTGTTCACATTCACCCGACCGACCCCGATGCAGCTCCGACCCACATCTCCACAACACTCGACCCGAAATAGGAAGAAGCGCTCATCCAGTTCCTCCGTGAGAACTGGGACATTTTTGCATGGAAGCCCGCTGACATGCCAGGTGTTCCCAGGGGACTGGCTGAGCATCGCCTAAGAGTCGACTCATCTGCAAAACCAGTCAAAGAGCATCTTCGGCGGTCCGCCGTCCAGAAGAGAAAAGCCATTGGTGAGGAAGTGGCTCGACTGTTGGCGGCAGGATTTATCCGAGAGATATACCACTCCGAGTGGCTCGCTAATGTCGTCATGGTTCCTAAGAAGGACAAATCGCTCCGAATGTGCATTGATTTCAAGCACATCAACCGGGCCTGCCCGAAAGATCATTTTCCTCTCCCTCGCATAGATCAAATTGTTGACTCGACCGCGGGATGCGAGAGACTGTCTTTTCTAGACGCCTACTCCGGGTACCACCAGATCCGTCTGTACGGACCCGACGAGGTAAAAACAGCTTTCATCACTCCATTCGGGTGCTTCTGCTATATCACCATGCCATTCGGCCTCAAGAATGCCGGAGCCACATTTATGCGAATGATTCAGAAGTGTCTACTCACTCAAATCAGTCGGAATGTGGAAGCATATATGGATGATATCGTTGTCAAGTCACGAAAAGGTTCCGACCTGCTCGCTGATCTCGCCGAAACATTTGCCAACCTCAGAAGGTATGATATCAAGCTCAATCCATCAAAGTGCACATTTGGAGTTCCTGGTGGCAAGTTACTCGGTTTTCTCGTTTCCGAACGAGGAATCGACGCTAATCCAGAGAAGATCGGCACTATTCTCCGAATGAAACGCCCTGTGCGAGTGCACGATGTCCAGAAGCTTACTGGATGCTTGGCCGCATTAAGTCGATTCATCTCACGACTCGGTGAAAAGGCATTGCCTCTTTACCGACTGATGAAGAAGGCAGACAAGTTCGAGTGGACTCCAGAAGCTGATGCAGCGTTTGCCGAGCTAAAAGCTCTGCTCTCCACCCAGCCGGTGCTTGCTGCTCCAATCAGCAAAGAGCCTCTGTTGCTCTATATCGCAGCCACAGGACAAGTCGTCAGTACTGTGCTTACGGTCGAGCGGGAAGAAGAAGGAAAAGCTCTCAAAGTTCAGCGCCCAGTGTATTATTTGTCTGAAGTCTTGACTCCATCCAAGCAGAGATATCCTCATTATCAGAAGCTTGTGTATGGAATATACATGACCACAAAGAAGGTTGCTCATTATTTCTCTGATCATTCCATCACAGTCGTCAGCGACGCTCCACTATCAGAGATTTTGCACAACAGAGATGCAACTGGTCGAGTGGCTAAATGGGCGATTGAACTTCTTCCCCTTGATATCAAGTTTGAGGCAAAGAAAGCCATTAAGTCCCAGGCAATAGCAGATTTCCTCGCCGAGTGGATTGAACAGCAGCAGCCGACTGAAGTTCACTCGGAGCATTGGACCATGTTCTTTGATGGCTCTAAGATGTTGAATGGTTCCGGTGCTGGGGTTGTCCTGGTTTCCCCCAGAGGAGATAAGCTCAGATATGTGCTCCAGATTCACTTTGATTCCTCCAACAATGAGGCAGAATATGAGGCCCTCTTATATGGGTTGCGCATGGCCATTTCACTCGGCGTCCGTCGCCTGATGGTCTATGGCGACTCGGATTTAGTGGTCAACCAAGTGATGAAGGAGTGGGACGTGAGAAGCCCAGCCATGACTGGATACTGCAGTGCAGTGAGGAAGCTGGAAAAGAAGTTCGAGGGGTTGGAGCTCCATCATATACCCCGACTGAAAAATCAAGCAGCTGATGATCTAGCAAAGATAGGTTCCAAGAGAGAAGCCATTCCGAGTGGTGTGTTCTTGGAGCATATACACACTCCGTCAGTCAAAGAAGATCCTTTCACCGAAGAAGCTCCACAGCCCAAGAGTGCCACAGATCCGACTGAGGTTGAAGTCCCAGCGGTGGTCGACTTGATCATGGAGGTCTTGGTGGTCATTCCCGACTGGACAGTTCCATATATCGCGTATATCCTGAGAAAAGAGCTTCCGGAGGATGAGGAAGAGGCTCGACAGATCGTCCGTCGATCTAAGGCCTTTACCGTAATCAAAGGACAATTATACAGAGAAAGCGCGACTGGAGTTGGTCAGAAGTGCATAACACCAGAAGAAGGTCGACTCATCCTCAATGATATCCACTCGGGACCTGTGGTCATCATGCGTCCTCTCGGACCATCGTGGCCAAAGCATACCGAGCCGGATTTTACTGGCCAAAGGCGAATGAGATGGCAAAGGAGATAGTGGATAAGTGCGAGGGATGTCAGTTCTACTCGAATATGTCGCACAAGCCTGCATCGGCTCTGAAGACCATCCCACTCGTCTGGCCTTTCGCAGTATGGGGGTTGGACATGGTCGGTCCTTTGAGAACAGGGCGAAGCGGCTTCACGCATGTACTGGTGGCAGTCGACAAGTTCACCAAGTGGATCGAGGCTAAACCAATCAAGAACCTTGACACCGGTACTGCTGTTAGCTTCATCAGGGAACTAATATTCAGATATGGAGTCCCGCACAGCATCATTACGGATAATGGGTCGAACTTTGACTCGGAGGAATTCAGAGATTTCTGTAACTCTCAAGGCACACGGGTCGACTACGCTTCAGTCGCCCATCCGCAGTCGAATGGACAAGCAGAGCGAGCCAATGGCCTGATTCTCAAGGGATTAAAACCCCGACTGATGCGTGATCTCAAGCATGCAGCTGGAGCTTGGGTCGACGAACTTCCCTCAGTGCTTTGGGGACTGCGGACCACACCTAATCGGTCGACCGGAAGAACTCCATTCTTCTTGGTCTACGGAGCTGAAGCAGTCTTGCCGAGTGATCTTCTCCACAATGCTCCTCGAGTTGAAATCTACAACGAAGCAGAGGCTGAACAAGCGCGGCAGGACGCAGTCGACCTTTTAGAGGAAGAAAGGGAGATGGCTCTGATCCGGTCGACCATCTACCAACAAGATTTGCGTCGTTTCCACGCCAGAAATGTGAGAGGTCGAGCCTTCCAGGAAGGAGATTTGGTTCTCCGAGTGGATCAGCACAAACCACACAAGCTTGCTCCTTCTTGGGAAGGTCCCCTTCATCGTCACCAAGGTTCTCCACAATGGGGCGTACCGTCTTTACAACGTCGAGCATAATATCGACGAGCCCCGAGCTTGGAACGCGGAACTACTCCGCCCATTTTACACTTAAGTTTTATCACTCGGATGAGTCGCAATAAAGTACTTCTGTAGTTCATGGACCTCAAAATAATAGTGTCATAGTTCCTCCATAATTTTTGTCACTTTTTATTTTTTGTCCAATAAAATTCCCCCTCAGTGGGTGACTTAGCCGCGAATCCGTTTCGCCTAAGTTTGTAAAAATCCTACCGAGTGGTGAGCCAGACTCCCACTCGGAGGCTTAGCTGCGAATCCGTTTCGCCTAAGTTATCGAAATCCTACCGAGTGGTAAGCCAGACTTCCACTCGGGGCCTTAGCTGCAGCCCTGTGCTCGCCTAAGTTTATAAAAATCCTACCGAGTGAAGAGCAAACCTCTCACTCGGGGGCTTAGCTGCAGCCCTGTGCTCGCCTAAGTTTGTAAAAAATCCTACCGAGTGGTAAGCCGGACTTCCACTCGGAGGCTTAGCTGCAGTCCAAGTACTCGCCTAAGTTATAAAAATCCTACCGAGTGAAGAGAAAACCTCTCACTCGGAGGCTTAGCTGCAGCCCAGTGCTAGCCTAAGTTATCAAAATCCTTCCGAGTGAAGAGCAAACCTCTCACTCGGGGGCTTAGCTGCAGCCCTGTGCTCGCCTAAGTTTGTAAAAAATCCTACCGAGTGGTAAGCCGGACTTCCACTCTGAGGCTTAGCTGCAGCCCAGTGCTAGCCTAAGTTATCAAAATCCTACCGAGTGGTAAGCCAGACTTCCACTCGGGGGCTTAGCTGCAGCCCTGTGCTCGCCTAAGTTTGTAAAAAATCCTACCGAGTGGTAAGCCGGACTTCCACTCGGAGGCTTAGCTGCAGTCCAAGTACTCGCCTAAGTTATAAAAATCCTACCGAGTGAAGAGCAAACCTCTCACTCGGAGGCTTAGCTGCAGTCCAAGTACTCGCCTAAGTTATAAAAATCCTACCGAGTGAAGAGCAAACCTCTCACTCGGAGGCTTAGCTGCAGCCCAGTGCTAGCCTAAGTTATCAAAATCCTTCCGAGTGAAGAGCAAACCTCTCACTCGGGGGCTTAGCCGCAGCCCAGTGCTCGCCTAAGTGGACTAAGGAATAAGTCGATTGCAGTAAAGGCGCCCTGCTTTGAACCTTCAAAGGACATTTCGAGCCAAAAGCAATCATATTCAAGCACCGAATTCAAGTTCGAATCGATATCTAAAGGAACTGAAAGTGCTCAGGCGTTAAGCCCGTTAAGGTTTATCGGTTACAATTCCACTCGGCATACCGAGGCAAATTTAAAGCGTCGAGCTTGGAAGAAGTTTTTTACCCCTCCTGTGGAGGGCTGGAAGGTGCAACAAACTCATCAAGATCAATTCCGTCTGCGATCCGAGTGGCAGCCGCAAGGAAAGTTTCCATAAAGGACCTGAAGTCGTGTTTCTTGGTGTTGGCCACTCGGAGGGCCGCCAGCTTCTCTTCTCGCGCATCTTTGCAGTGGACTCGGGCCAGACACAGAGCAACATCTGCACCGCACCGAGCCGAGGACTTCTTCCATTCCTGCACTCGACCAGGGATCGTGTTCAAGCGAGCCATCAACGACTCAAGGTCATTCTGAAGTGTCTCCCCGGGCCAGAGCATCGAGTCGATGCGAGATGTGGCGACCTTCAGCCTTGCGAGATAGTCCACGACAGCTGCAACACGGGACTCCAGTCGGAAAACATCCATGGCAACTTCGTAGTTCACCGGAGAATTGACGGGGTCGAGGTTTGGCTCCAGCCGGCTAGTTTCTTCTTCAAAGTTTTGGCAAAATTCTGCAAGGACGATCACTGAGTCAAGGGAATGGTCGAATGGAAAAACCACGATTGGAAATGATTGCCGAGCATAGAGGTTTACCTTCAAGCATAAGAAACAGCTTCTTGGCAAGACCACTCAGGAAGGCCTCTAGATCATTTTTCTTCCCAGTCAACTTACTGACTTGGTCGGTCAGGGCAGCTTTATCAGTTTTCAGTCGACTGACCTCCTTGTTGGCGATCCCAAGGGCAGCTTTCAGATTGGTATTGTCTTGTTCAAGCTTGGTGACTGAAGCTAACTTCTCGTCAGCAAGCTTGATCTTCTCAGCTAGTTCAAGGTCTTTCTTCTGTTGGGCCTCCCTTACCTTACCTGCAAGTTACAGCAGGATCAGATTTTGAAACAAACAAGGGGAAAAGCAGTCGTCAGGGTCTCACCAAACATACCTTCGGTCTCCTCCTTTGCCTTCGTCAGCTTCTCCTGAACCAGCTTCAAGTTCAGCTCGAGTTGAGTGTGCTTGTTTTCCAGCTCAGAGTAGCGAGCCACAAGATCACAGGAGTTCTACGAAGAACCAATCGACTAGATGTCAAAAATAATTCACTTCCGAGTGAAAAAGGGAAAAATCACACGTTTCTAAGACTACAGCCGAATACAAGCATTCGACCGTAGTCTCGGGGACTACACCCAGTGGGTGCACTCAGCGTGCCCCCACTAATCCTATCGAAGATAGAGTCGACCAGTCGACCTCAAAAAAAGAGAGAGAGATGTATTCTTTAAGACTGTAATCGACTGCAAGCAGTCAACCACAGTCTCGGGGACTACACCCAGTGGGTGCACTCAGCGTGCCCCCACCGGTTTGCGAAATCCATTCGACATAGTCGAATGACGCAAAGACTTAAATTATAAAACCTAAAGCCGACTGCCAGCAGTCGACCTTAGCCTTGGGGACTACACCCAGCGGGTGCACTCAGCATGCCCCCGCTAACACGGAGTCTAAGTCGACACACCCAGTGGGTGACTACTATAAATTCTGGAAAGAAAAGTTTTTGATAGCATATCCTAACAGAACAGGCGGTGGTCGACTGACCTGAACATTGCTTTGAAGGGCGGAACTGGCGTCGTAAGCTGCCTGGCTCGCGTCCCGGATGGTCCTTAACTGCTCCATCATGATCCCTGCCTGGCGTATCGCCTCCTTCGCGGCGCCAGCTTGGTCCTCTGGGACGTGGTGCGTCGTGAAGAGGGAGGGCTGCTGAGCACTCGTCAGTGGATCTGCGAAGGACACAGTGTGTCGAGTGGTATTCTCTTCCTCCGCAATCAGAGTCTCAGGCGCCGTCACATCCTGGGGCACCCTGCTGGCAGACGCTTTCCTACTCTTTCTGCGCTTCAGCGCTTCCTCATCCTCATCATCATCAGGGAGAGTGATAACAACATTGGGTGGAGCTACAGAGAAGAATCAAGATTAGAGATCATGAGTCAGTCGACTAAAAATGGCGTTAAGAATATAGTACCTGGTTTTGAAGTTGCTGCGTCCTCCATCTCATGGTCATCAGCCCGGGCCGAGGTCTCAGAAGTAGCAGCACTGCAACTCCAAAGAATCAGTCGACTAACTTCAGCGTCAACCAGAGACAAAGTTCACACAAAATAAGAAGACTTAAGCAGCATGATTACCCTGATATGGTGGGGATGGACACCTTCATCTTCGGCAGGAGCTTGGTCGGCTTTGACGGAGCCGCCCTGGGCTGCTTCGGCGCCTTTTCAGTCGGCGCCGGAGAGGTGGTCCGAGGGCGCTTGGTCGACTGGGCAGCGGTCGCAACTCCCTTGCCACGTTCAGTCGAAGGGTCGTGGACAAGCTTCGACCGCCTTTCTGAGCGCGGTGGTACGACCTCCTCCTCCTCTTCTTCCTCGTCTTCAGCATCATCTTCATCACCGTCATCATCATCATCGTCATCATCGTCCTCAGCAACGTCCGAGTCCCATTCCTCCTCCTCCTGGCTCTCGCCCCCACTCGCCTCACCCTCCTCAGTCGGAGCTTGTGCTCCATTGGGCATCGAGTACAGCTCGGTGAGGGCCTGGTAGACATCAAGACAAGGATCAATCGACCAGTTGGCAGAATAAACAGAAACGAATATGACAAGAACACAGTGGAGAGCAGAGCAGGCATACCTTGTTTGGATCACTGTTGTGGTCGAGTGGAGGAATCCTTCTGGCTCCGCGTGGGTTATCCTTGTTTCCGGTAACGGCGGCCATCCATCTTTCCAGAGTGACATCGTCGACTGCTTCTGGATGGACTCGAGTCTCGTCTTCAGTCCCACAGTACAACCACATGCAGTGGCTCCGGAACTGAAGGGGCTGGATACGACGCCTAAGGAAAACCTCCAGGAGATCCATGCCCGTCACTCCCTCCCGAACCAACTGCACCACGCGCTCCATCAACATCTTCACGTCAGCTTTCTCCTCCGGAATCAACTTCAGAGAGGAGGGCTTGTTCACTCGGTCCATGGTAAACTGAGGGAGTCCACTCGACTGCCCCAGCATCGACTGATCCTGGCAGTAGAACCAGGTCGACTGACAGCCTCTGACTGACTCGGGAAAAGTCATGGCTGGGAAGGTGCTCTTATTCCTCACCTGGATCCCCAGGCCCCCACACATTTGGACGACTCGGGTTCTTTCGTCGCCTGGGCTCGCCTTCTTCACGGTCTGAGAGCGACACGTGAATATATGCTTGAACAAGCCCCAGTGCGGTCGACAGCCCAGAAAACCCTCACACATGGACACGAACGCGGCAAGATAGGCGATAGAATTTGGGGTAAAGTGGTGGAGCTGCGCTCCAAAGAAGTTCAAGAAACCACGGAAGAAAATACTCGGCGGCAAAGAAAATCCACGATCAACATGGGTGGCCAAGAGCACGCACTCACCCTCTTCTGGCTGGGGCTGCCACTCCTTCCCCGGAAGCCTCGCAGCTCCATGGGGGATCAAGCCCTCGTTGGCCATGTCGAGGAGATCTTTCTCTGTGATGGTCGACTGGATCCAATCTCCTTGGACCCAGCCCTTCGGCAGGCGGGATCTGGACGAAGACCCGCCGCGGCTGGTGGATCTCCCCTTCGCCTTCTCCGTCGCCGACGCCTTCTTCGCGCGTTCCAGCGCCGCCGTCTTCTCCTTGGCCATGGTTGCCGGTGAGACGCGCGAGGGGAAGTTGTGCGGAGGCGAGAGCGAGCGCGCTGGACGGAGACGAAGGGAGCAGGGAGAGAGAATGCTAAGGCACAGTACAAAAAACCCTCGCCGGGCGCATTTATAAGGTCCCTTCCGAGTGGATGACAGGTGGGCCCGGTCGATCTAATCATATCCAGGAACAGTTATGCAGGCGGGATACGTGGCGAAGAAAGCGGCGCGGAGATCGAGGCGTCTATGTCCCGTCCCATCGGAACGCCGCGGTCCGCTCTGCTTCGCGCGCTTCCCCAAATTTCGCATCCCCCGGAATCCGCGAACGGCAGATCGGTCTGTCAGACGCGGGGTTTCCTGCGATCCGTCGCTCGGAGATCGTCGAAGCCCGAAAGATCACTCGACGAAAGAAGAGAATGGATCGAGTCGACTGAAGACAAGTTGCTCACTATCGATGAAGAGATTCTTTGGTCCAGAACAACGCACGACCAGTGTGCAAAGGTTAATCGGAAACAACATCAACTCCTTCCTCACTCGAAGCCTCAATCCATTCGGGGGCTAATGATGGGGTCATGTACCTAGGGTAGGGTCACGGACCTGATCTAAGTACCTTGCCCAAGGACACCCTTAGAAGAGGTCACCTTCCAGTCGACCAACGAGGGACTCACTCGACTGACTTGAAGGAGTCGACCACGAAGACTCACTCGACCACCAGAAGGTCAAGGGGCACTCTGCACTGCAACGGCCTGTAATTAAGTAGACTTTATGATAGTAAAGACACTTTATGTGGGGCGTTACCAGTAACGCCCCAGACTTAACTCACCTTAAACCCTCTCCTACGTGGGCTGGCTGGGGTCCTGGCGCACTCTATATAAGCCACCCCCCTCCACAGGTAGAAGGGTTCGGGACCTTATAACTCATATACACATAATCCACTCAACCACCTCTGGGCTCCGAGACGTAGGGCTTTTACTTCTTCCGAGAAGGGCCTGAACTTGTACATCCCTTGTGTTTACAACTTCTCCATAGCTAGGACCTTGCCTCTCCATACCTACGCCCCACTCTACTGTCAGGCTTAGAACCACGACAACAGGCGGATTGGCTAACTGCCGCTTCAGGTCCTCAAATGCTTCATCAGCAGCCGGACTCCAAATGAAATGGTCTGTCTTTCTCAGCATTTGGTACAAAGGAATGGCCTTCTCTCCGAGGCGGCTGATAAACCGGCTTAGTGCAGCGATCCGGCCCGCCAAACGCTGAACATCGTTGATACATTTTGGTTTAGCTAGGGATGTAATAGCCGTAATCTTCTCCGGGTTAGCCTCGATTCCTCTGTTAGACACCAGGAAACCCAGTAACTTGCCTGCCGGAACACCAAAGACACACTTGGCCGGATTAAGCATCATCTTGTAAACCCGCAAATTGTCAAAGGTTTCCTTCAAATCATCCACCAGCGTCTCCTTCTGCCTTGACTTCACTACAATATCATCCACATAGGCGTGCACATTGCGGCCGATCTGTTTATGCAGGAAATTCTGTACACACCGTTGATAGGTGGCTTGGGCACTCTTGAGCCCGAAGGGCATAGATACATATCAGAAGGCTCCAAAGGGAGTAATAAATGTTGTTTTCTCCTAGTCCATAACCGCCATCTTGATCTGATGATATCCAGAGTATGCATCCAAAAAACTCAAACGCTCACAACCCGCCGTGGCATCAATGATCTGGTCAATACGGGGGAGGGCAAAAGGATCTGCCGGACAGGCTTTGTTAAGATCTGTGTAATCCACACACATACGCCAAGTGCCATTTTTCTTAAGAACCAGCACCGAATTAGCAAGCCACTCTGGATGGAACACCTCAATAATAAAACCAGCTGCTAAAAGCCTGGCCACTTCCTCTCCAATGGCTTTGCGTCTTTCTTCGTTAAACCGGCGGAGGAACTGTTTCACCGGTTTATACTTAGGATCCACCTTAAGAGTGTGCTCAGCGAGTTCCCTCGGTACACCTGGCATGTCAGACGACTTCCATGCAAAAATGTCCCGATTCTCACGGATGAACTCGATGAGCGTGCTTTCCTATTTGGGATCCAGGTTGGCACTGATAGTGAACTGCTTGGACGAATCGCCGGGCACGAAGTCAACGAGCTTGGTCTCAGCTGCCGATTTGAACTTCAGATCTAAATCATGCTCTGTAGTTGGCTTCTTTAAAGGGGTCATATCCGCCGGATCAACATTGTCCTTATAATACTTCAACTCCTCCGTGGCACAGACCGACTCTGCATAAGCCGCATCACCTTCCTCACATTCCAAAGCGACCCTACGGCTCCCATGAACCGTTATTGTCCCCTTGTAACCCGGCATCTTGAGCTGCAAGTAGATATAACAAGGTCGCGCCATGAATTTGGCGTAAGCCGGCCGGCCAAACAAGGCATGATACGGGCTCCGGATCTTCAGCACCTCAAATGTTAATTTTTCCGACCGGGAGTCGTGCTCGTCCCCAAAAGCCACATCCAGGGCTATCTTACCAACAGGATATGCAGATTTGCCAGGCACCACACCATGGAACACCATATTCGACGGTCTGAGATCTTTGTCTGTTAAACCCATGCGGCGGAATGTCTCATAGTACAGTATGTTAATACTGCTTCCTCCATCCATGAGTACCTTGGTGAATTTATAACCCCCCACCTGAGGGTCTACCACTAATGCTAGCTGGCCCGGATTATCAACCCGGGGCGGGTGATCCTCTCTGCTCCACACGATAGGCTGCTCCGACCAGCGCAAGTAACGTGGTAAGGCCGGTTCAACAGAATTCACCGCTCGCTTGTGGAGTTTTCGGTCGCGTTTATCCAAACTAGTTGTGAAAACATGATATTGCCCATTGTTCAACTGTTTTGGCTGGCTCTGATAACCCGACTGCTGCTGCTGCTGCTGCTGGCTGTTCTGATTATTCTGGTGATTGTGACCGCCCTGATTGCGACCTGAACCGGAAGCTCCATCATGATCCGGCCCGTGGAAACCGGATCCTGAACCGCCACCTGATCCGTGATCATACCGGAAGGCATTAGAGTTTTTGAACTCCTGCATGATATAACAATCTTTCCAAAGATGGTTAGCCGGCGACTCCTTCGTCCCGTGCTTTGGGCAAGGCTGATTCAACAAATAATTCAAACGGCTTGCGTTAGGATTGGGAGCCCCATTACGATTCGCCGCTTTACCTCTGCGCCGCTGCCCCCTGTCTTGTGCATTAGTGTTGGCCACAAAATCCATGCTGCTATCCGCCTTGCGTTTGCCTCCGTTTCCATGACCCGCCGGTTTGTACTGCTGCTGTTTGGAGTTGCTATTCTTCTTTCCCTTCCCTGCTTCATCATCATCAGGCTCGGGATCCTTGGTACTGTCCGAATCGGCATACTTCACTAAAGCGGCCATGAGGGTTCCCATGTCATTACAGAACCGCTTCATGCGTCCCAACTTCAATTTTAGAGGCTCAAACCGGCAGTTGCCTTCCAGAGTTAAGATCGCAGAGTCAGCATTAATCCTGTCAGACGAGTGCAAAATTTCCGAAATGCGGCGCACCCAACGGGTCGTTGATTCTCCTTCCTCCTGGACACAAGCCGCCAGGTCTACTATGGACTTGGGCTGCTTACATGTATCCTTAAAATTCTGTACAAACCGGGCCCGCAACTGGGCCCATGAGCTGATAGAATTAGGTGGTAGGCTCTTTAACCAAGTACGAGCCGTGCCCTCAAGCATCATGGTGAAGTATTTTGCACATGCGGCCTCATCCACGTCCAGCATTTCCATGGCCATCTCATAACTCTCTACCCATGCTTCAGGGGATAAATCAGCGGTGTAATTCGGCACCTTGCGTGGACCCTTGAAATCTTTGAGCAGGCGCACATTACGTAAAGCAGGGATTAATCAAGGCACTCCCAAAGCGGATGTGACTCCTAGTCCGGCGAAGGTAGTAGAACGAACCGGTGTAAGTTGACCCGCATTATCCTGTGCTGCTAACTCGGCCTCCCTTTGTGCTCGGGCTCGGTCTACCATATCCTGCGCATCGCGGACACCGCCTGCCGGGCTATCACCACGGTCTGCTTCACGGCCTCGCGCATTGCTCGATATGGCGGGTTCATTCAAGCGCCTGCTATAACTCTGGCTTGGACGGGGTGTAGAGTGGATCCGATCACGGCTGTACGAATATGCTTCCTGTTGAATCAGCGCAGTCCGGAGAAGCTCCTTAACTCGGCGCGTCTCTATCGCTTGCGGAGAATCCCCTTCGACTGGGATGGCCTCTAACCGTGCAGCGGCCGCAACAAGGTTGTCCATAGGATTCGAATAATGACCCGGGGGCGTCTGGACCGGCGGAGGAACCACAATGTTCTATTGAGGGGGCTCCATTAGGCGGGGCTGGACCGTCGCTCCTGGCCCTGGTGCTTCAATCCGGTTTGCCTCCAGGTACTGCGGCGGATTACTGGGCCCTGCTCCTGGGGTGTGAAAGAGATTTCGGGGGTCAAACCCTAACGGCAGGCGTGATCTGTGCTTCCGTTTCAAGACCTCCCGTGACGCATTCTGGTCGAGCAGGAGCTTATAGGCCTGGGCGTCCAAAGCGGCCCGCTCTGCAGCCATCCTGTCCTTTTCTGCTGCCAGATCCGCTTTGGCTTGCACGATCTGCTCTTTCACCTTTGCGATCTCTGCATCATGAGCCTCCTGATCCGCCGGATTGGCTTCTGCCATAAGCGCGGCTAGTGCATCAAACAGGTCAGATAGGACTTGAACCGGCAGGCGCACAAGGCCTCCTGCCCCTGCTGCTGCTGCCGTTGCTGACCCGGAGAGCATTGCTGCGGCAGTCGAAGAATAATTCGCCGCCTGGGTGCCGGCCATGAATATTCCAACCCGGTTGATCTGGCCTGGGGGGTCCGAAATACTGTCGCCATCGGAACAGCCCCTAACCTGATCATCTTGCAACTGGTATAGCGATTCGGTCTCTCCGGTCGAGGATTCGTCACCGGAATAGACAATGGTCTCGCTACCGTGTTCTGATGCGTCCTCACGCTCTCCTCCATGGATGACTCCAACGAAGGCACGCTTCATGGCCGGTTTAACCTGGGTAGATCTCGCACGCTGAGCCGTCTCGACGAGGTCGGTGCAGATGTCCGGCTCAGGCCCAGGCTCACCGATCTTGCCGATGAAGACGTGTATGCCACCAAAGGGGACCCGGTACCCGTACTCAATCGAATCGTCCTTGGGACCCCATCCTGCGTCGTTGATGTAGATCTTGCCACGACGACTCTTGGTCATCTGGCCCACAGCATAGCCTTCGAGTCCTTTGAGCTTGCCCTCCAAGATCGTCAAACCATCGTGTGATAGCCCCACGGTGGGCGCCAACTGTCGTGGATTTGTCACGGCAGATGTCCTATCGAAAGGACTTAGTCATGGAGCCATCGCTACGAGTTTACTTGAAGGGGTTAAAGCGGACACAAAGACACAGGGGGTTTTATACTAGTTCGGCCCCTTCGATGAAGGTAAAAGCCTACGTCTAGTTGTGATGGAATTGATGTGGTCTCGATGGCTAGGGAGCAAACAAGCTTCGCCTAGACTCGAGTTGTCGTTGTCTGTCCTGAACCGCCGCCGGGTCGTCCCCTTATATACACGGGTGACGCCCGACAGTCCATAGAGTCCCAACCGGTTCATACTCGTATCCCGGTTGGTATCTCTCTATTCCTAACTTATAATACAAGTTATACATCAGGTCGGTTTACGGCTACAGATTCTAAACCGACTATAGGCCTTGGGCCTTCCTCTGCTTATACCACTAATGAAGTTAACCCGGCCCAAGTAGGCCGGTTTAAGCCTAGTGGTAATATCCCCAACACAAGGTTTCATGCAACTGATTCCAAAACTTTGAAGTAAACTGGGTTCCTCTATCTGATACAATGGTCCTCGGAACTCCATGCAGACATACGATCCTGGTCATGTATATCTTTGCAAATTTAGCACTCGTATAAGTTGTCTTAACTGGGATGAAATGAGCTACTTTCGTCAAACGATCGACTACAACCCAGATAGAGTCATAGCCTGAACGAGTCCTGGGTAATCCAGTGATAAAATCCATGCCAAGTTTATCCCACTTCCATTCAGGTAGCGACAACGGCTGTAGCAATCCGGCTGGCTTCTGATGCTCTGCCTTGACTCTCTGTCATACATCACATATTGCTACATACTCGGCAATATCCTTCTTCATTCCTATCCACCAGAAACTTTCCTTCAAATCCAGATACATCTTAGTGTTGCCTGGGTGAATCGAGTAAGGCGAATCATGGGCCTCCTGAAGAATCAACTTCCTGATCTCAGGGTCATTAGGCACATATATGCGATCCTCAAACTATAAGGTGTCATGCTCATCCTCACAAAATCCTTTGGCCTTTCCTTTGCTCATCCTTTCCTTTATCTCGGCAATCTCATTGTCCGTCTTCTGGGCTTCTCTGATCTCACCCAAAAGAGTGGACAGGATTTCCAATGCGGCAACATAACCTACGAAACTATCTCCAAGCATAACTCTCGAAGGTCATCTGTTAACTCCTTTGGTAATCCTCCGGTTATGAGCGTGTTAACGTAACTCTTGTGGCTCAACGCATCTGCTACGACATTGGCCTTTCCGGGATGATAATGCAATCTCATGTCATAATCCTTTATGAGCTCCAACCATCTCCGTTGCCTGAGATTCAACTCCTTCTGCATGAAGATGTATTTCAAACTCTTATAATCCATGTATACATCACAACGGTTTCCGATGAGAAAGTGTCTCCATGTCTTTAGCGCATGCACTACGGCTGCTAAGTCCAAATCATACATAGCATAACTCAACTCATGAGGTCGAAGGTGTCGTGAGGCATACGAAACAACTCTCCCTTCCTGCATAAGCACACCTCCAAGTCCTCGATGTGAATGTCGCGATATACTTGAAAATCCTTGCGTTGGTCCGGGAAAATCAGAACTGGGGCTGTAACCAAACGTTTCTTTAACTCCTGAAAAGTGGCCTCACAATCCTTAGTCCATTTAAACTTGGTTTCCTTCTTTAATAGCTCCATCATGGGCTTTGCAATCTTGGAGAAATTCTCAATAAACCTCCGGTAATAACCTGCAAGTCCAAGAAAACTTTTGATCTCTCCAACTGAGGTGGGTGCCAACCATTTAGTGAAAGAAGCAACCTTGGTAGGGTGTATTGCTATTCCTTCTCCGGATATAACATGTCTGAGAAATCTGACTTCCTTTAACCAAAATTCACATTTGCTGAACTTGGCATACAACTGATGTTCTCTGAGCTTCTCAAGAACCAAACGCAAATGCTCCTTATGCTCTTCTTCATTCTTCGAGTAGACCAATATATCATCAATGAACACCACGACAAACTTATCCAAAAACTCCATAAACACCTTGTTCATCACACTCATGAAATAGGCAGGTGCGTTAGTCAAACCAAATGACATAACTGTATACTCATATAGCCCATACCTTGTGGTAAAGGCTGTCTTAGGTATATCCTGCTCCCGGATCTTCAACTGGTGATAACCTGATCGAAGATCAATTTTGGAGAAAACTTTAGCTCCTTGCAACTGGTCAAACAAATCATTGATCATCAGCAAAGGGTATTTGTTCTTGATCGTCACTTCATTCAGCGCACGATAATCAACAACCATCCTCAAAGATCCATCCTTCTTCTCCACTAGAAGCACTAGGGCTCCCTAAGGTGATGAACTTGGTCGAATGTGACCTTTCTCCAGTAACTCCTTTATCTGCTTCTTAATTTCCTCCAGATCTTTTGATGGCATCCGACATGGTCTCTTGGAAATTGGTCCGGTGCCTAGTAATAACTCAATCAAAAAAACTCAATTTGTCTATCTAGTGGCATTCCTGGTAACTCCTCTGGAAATACGTCGGGATAATCCTTCACCAGTGGCACTTCCTCCTGAACAACTCCTGATAAGGAATTCACCTGATTTCTCCTCGGTGCATGCCGGGATACATACTTGATCCTCTTTCCTTCTGGGTGGGGAGAAGAATTGATTTACTGGCGCAATTAATGTTTCCCTCAAACTTGGATAGCCAATCCATGACTAGTATCACATCCAATCCTTGTGACTCCAGAACAATCAGGTCAGTGGGGAAAGCATGTCTACCTATGGTTACTGGCAACTGATAGCATCCCCTACTAGTCATATACTCCGCTCCTGGGGAACTTACCAATATATGTGACTTAAGGGCTAAGGTTGGAAATTTATACTTATCGACAAATCCCCTTGATATGAATGAATGCGATGCACCAGTATCGAAAAGAACAAGTGCAGTAAATTCATTAATCAAAAACTTACCGACAACTGCATCGGGTTGATCCTCAATCTTTTCCACACTGACGTGGTTCACCTGACCTTTGGTGAAGGGGTTAGGCTTCTTTGCAGGACCTCCATTGCCATTTCCATTCTTTGCTTCAGGACATTCGGTGGCATAATGTTCGGTCTTCTGGCACTTGAAACAAGTAATGTGGCTTAGATCCCTCTTGGCTGGTGTTGCGGGGTTGTAACGGCTCTGGCTGCTGCTTCCTCCATTCCCATTGCCATTCCTGGGGCCACTATGGTTGTGCGAACTTGCTCCATTGTGCGCATGTCCTCCATGGTTATGGCCTCCATGGTTGTGGGTATGTCCTCCCGAGTACGGGGAATAGCGGGGCTTCTGCTAAGCTCCAGAAGTGTACCTCCCCTGTCCATACTTCCTCTTGCGATTATCAATATGTTGTTGCTTGCCTTCAATCATGCGGGCCCTATCTACCAACTCCTGGTAGTTGTTGAAAGTTGCCACCATCAACTGCATTCTCAGCTCATCATTGAGTCCCTCAAGAAACTTCTCCTACTTCGCGACATCTCTGGCCACATCATATGGGCATAGCGTGTTAACTTGCTAAACTCATCCACATACTAGCCCACTGTACGCCCTCCTCGGCGCAAGTTGTGAAACTCGCGTTCTTTCATGCTCATAGCTCCTGCTGAAACATGGGCAGTGCGGAAAGCCTGCTGAAACTCATCCCATGTAATTGTATCAATGGGGTAAGTGGTGGTGAAATTCTCCCACCAAGATGATGCGGGTCCATCAAGCTGATGTGCGGAAAAGCGCACTCTCTCCACATATGTGCATCCTAGAGTGGTCAGCTCTCTTCCAATCTTACGGAGCCAATCATATGCAACAATCGGCTCGGTGCTACTAGAGAACACCAGTGGATTTAACCTCAGAAATAGGCTAGGTGGTCAACAGGGGGTGGTGGCGGTGGGTTGTTGTTGTTGTTGTTGTTGTTGTTGTTGTTGTTGTTGTTGTTGTTGTTGTTGTTGTTTTTGTTGTTGCCTTGGTTCTGGTTCTGAACTAGTATCTGCATCAAGTCATTCTGCTGCTGGATCAACTGAATGAGCTCCATGGGAATGCAAATCCATTATCACATCTCAGAGCATCTGATGGGTTAGAACGGGTGAGAAAACAGAATAGAATGAGGTCTAAAAGAGATTCACTACCCATATGCTCATGAGACAAACACAATCAATTCACTTCATTCAATAGCACACAAGATTCATACAAACGATCTAACCTATGATTCCAAACTCGATCGTTGCTAACTACTTGGAGGAATACTACTAGTTACATGGTGGTCATCTAGAAATTTTCATCAAAGGAAGACTCCATAATATCTGCTCCAGCTTTGTCAACGTAGTCGTCATCGCTGTCATCATTTGCATCACTATCCATGACAGTGTCGTCCAGGATGATGTAGTCCTCCGAATGGTTCTCCTTTGATGGTTCTCGCTTGTGATTCTCCACTGGCAGTCCTAGCTTCCTCTTCGGGTCTTCATGCTTCTCTAGTAGTACGGCAATCTCTTCCTCATATCCATCGCGTGTAAACTTGAGTTCCTCTTCTAGCTCATTGTTTCTCTTCATCAGCTTCTTGATCTTCTTCATGTTGATAATTAGTTGATTCTCTTGTCGACGAATATGATCTCCCATCTCTTGAATGTAGGATGCAATTGATCCATCCCTCCTGGTACGAATCATCTCCCATTCTTTGTTTCGGCAGCCACATATTTGATAAATGGCATTCTCCAGCTCCTTGTGATACACCTCACATATGCGTCCAAATGTGATATGGGCTGCCATGCTCTTTCCTAAACTCCATCTTGGTGCATCCAGGTAGAAATCAATAGGCTCCGTTGTTGGTGCAAATGTCCTCCCAGGTACCCATACTTGGGTCTTCCAGCGTTCCTTTTCCAGTACAGTTGCAGAGAAGCTTGGTAGTCCGATGTTCAGGTACTTAGTAACTTCCTTCAAGTGTCATTCGAAAGGGGTGTCGTCATCCAGCTGAGTAAACTTGTTCCTGGGATCCACCATCTATAGAGTAGAAATAGAGGAGAATTAGAAATGAGCAAAGAAGAGAAATCCCGTGTCTTATTCTAGTGGTCGTGTCCTACAGTCAGCGTGTGCTCTGATACCATCTTGTAGCGACCACAATCCGAATGGACCGAAGTCTCTGTGCATCAGTGTCATCCCTGGATCGGTAATGCTAACACACACAGTACTCGAGGAATTATAACAGAGTTCAATCACACACTTATTACATCGAGTCCTCATAAAGAGTATGATTACACATAAATATCATGGCTTAAGGCCATCTAAACTAAATAACTGCGGAAGCTTCGAAGGTAAATGGGTCCATCAACTCCAACGGCATAGCTGAGTGCAAGACAACGACCTATCACACCTTATTCATCGTCTGAGTAGTCTGCAACATGAGACGTTGCAGCCGTGTAGGTCAGCACATTGAATATGCTGGCAGAGTTACACTGTAAAGCAATGAAATGCAAGAACTATATCTATATGCAATATTTGGCTGGTGGAGGCTCTAAGTTTATGATTTTGCATAAAGCTAGTTTTTCCCTACAACAAAGGAATAAATTTATTTAACTACACCCAAGTTGTCCAATATCTGAGAAGGTTTCCCCAACTCAAATCCCAATTAAAAGTACCATCATTAAACCCAATCAATTAGTTAAAGAGTGATGAGATCAAGAATAATATCCAATTCCAGATACTCAAGATGTCCATAACCGGGGACATGGCTAACCATGATTAGTTTATACACTTTGCAAAGGTTCCGCACTCTTCCCCATAAGACTCGACCGCATCCATGATCGGATGATCGAGACATAGTCTTTCTGAAGCACTTACTCTCTACTCCGGGCAGACCGGTACACCTACTTTCCCCTACATCTGCTAGTCCACCTCTTCGAGAGCTCACGCAACTTACTCAACTATGCCAGAGCCCATAATGGCTTGTGGCTGCACACGGAAGTTTCTAGGCATGAAATATCATATGATCCCTTTGAGCCTGGGTGGCGAACCGAAGGAAAAATCACATGGGTACTTCGGGATTTCCTTACATAGACAACACTGGGCTCCCTAGGTGCCCCAACCAATCCACCCAGATGTGTATTAAAGTTGCCACCTTAATGTTATCCAAGATTAATAACTCTCAAAACTTCCATGTGAAATCACAATACAATCCCCGTCTACGAGCATGGCTAAGCAATAAATAAGCATAACGTATATTCCCGAGGTGATCAAAAGGTATTAGGTTCCTACCTCAAGTACTACAACCAAACCACATGTTCCCAATCCTACTCATGCAAATATTTGATGGTTAACACTAATGCATAGTAAAAACTGGGTAAAGAAGAGTATGATCATAGTGTAACTTGTCTTGTTGATGATCTGCAAACTATAGAGATTCGTAGTAACAAGCTTCACACTCTGGGTAATCTAGCGTAGACAAATAGTGGCATACATAAGCAATCACTCAAACGAAACAACGAGAAAACCAAGAAAAGATCCAAATCAAACACGAAACAAGCATACGGCTTAGACTAACAGAAAGCAAAACCTAACAACATTATTATCATGTGGATTAGATCTTAACAGTAGGTACATCTGATTAGCTACGATTTGCAAAAAGAAACAACTCAAACGGAGAAACGAAACTCGAGAAACGAATGAAACAAGATTGTTTGCTAATCTGAACTAAGGTCAAATTTTACAGTGTCAAAATCATGTTCAAGTTGGTTAACTGGAAAGAACAGATCGATACGAAGATTTAGGCGCCGGTTTCATCTAATTTGGACAAACAAGTAATACATTACGCTAGTTTTAATATCAGGGGCTAAATCGCGAGAAAACTATTCGCGGATAGGTCCCTCGCCAAAAATAAACTAAAAAGAAAAAAACTACGGCGCGAACGTTCGCTAACAAAACTAATCTGACGAAAATTGTCCGTTAAAACGAACGAACGAACGAACGTTCGTTAAATAAGTAAACCTAAAAAAACCGATCTAACTACCGAACCGACTAAACCATAAAAAAACGGAAACGACCAAACGGTTATAACCGGTTCACCGAGGTTAACCGGTCGGCAGCGGCGGCGCGGATCGGGATGGCGGTGTGCGGCAACGCGATGGAGCAGCGGCAGCAGCAGCGTGAGGTGGCGGCAATGCGCAGTAGCAGCAACAGCTAGCGGCGCGGGGCGGCGGCGCTAGGCGGCGGCGCGAGCGGGGTGGCGGTGGTTGCGGCAGTGGGGCGAGACGAGGGGCAAAAAGGGGGTCGGGGCCGGCCTTATAAAGAGGGGGGGTCCCGGGGCTCCGACTTGGCCTCCAAGTCGGGCGGCGGCGGCGGCGACACAGACTCCAAGGAGTCCGGCGCGGGCACAGCTGCGGCGGCGCGTCGGGAAGGCGGCGCAGGCGAGTTGGCCCGGCTGGGTTTCGGCCCAATCGGTTCGAAGACCTTTTTTAAATAATTATGCCGTGAAAGAAAAATCCTAAATCAATATAAATAAAATTCTAAGAATTCCAAAAATAATTTTCACCGTCCAAACCTAATATTTAGGACAAGATGAACATTTTTGTGGACTAAATTGCAATTTTCAAAAATATTTTTTTTCTAATTCAAATAAAATACCAATAAAATAACAATTTGATTTTAAAATTCTTTCTCCAATATTTCCCTGAGGTTGAAGAAGTCATATTATCTTCTCTCATTCATTTTTATTATTGGAAATAATTGGAGAAAAAATAATAAAATCAAATTGATCCTCTTTTCAAATTTGAAATAAATTCAAATATGAATTTCGTGAAACCTCCAACTCTCTGCTTGGGTCCTTGAGTTGCTTAAGATTTCTAGGATCACAACAAAAATGCAAAAATAAATATGATATGCATATGATGATCTATGTATAACATCCAAATTGAAAATTGGGATGTTACAATTTATAGGAATTTTTTGGTCGGTCTCACGTCAGGGGGGTCTCCGAGTCATCCACGGGCGCGCCCTCCACCCTCGTGGATGTTGGTTTCCACGGTAGGGTGCGTCGACTACAAATTAAAATTTCCTATGCGTAGAACAACCAAGAACATGCTACGGGAGATGGATCACAGTTCATTACCACTAGACGCGCAGTGCTGTGCAGCGGAAGAAGAGTTGGGGCAGCGCGTCCGCGTGGATCGTCTCCTCCTCGTCCGATCTCCCTTGAACAGCCGGTCATTCGATCCCACGTACAAGTTCGCCAGAGCGGCGCAAGTGCACCACCTCTAACGGTATCCGCACGTGCAGGAGGAACACCGTGCGGCGGACTGCTAGGTCCGATCACACAGTCGGCAGCGAGTGGAGGTGGCTATTCGCAACACATGCAAACCCTAGTCGCAGCGCCGAAGCGATCAACCCCATGAGTGTGCTGCACCTCCACTTTATATAGGCGTCCATCGCAGGCTCAACACTTGGGCCTCACATGGACCCTAAAGCCCAAAGTCTACTCGGTCACGTTCCTAGTCCAATTCGGATCACATCCGACTAGTGTCCTACGAACCGACCACGTAGGTTCCTTCCCTTAAGCGTGGGACCCCTTAGGTTCAAGTCGGCTTGGTCACAATTTGGATCACCTCCAACCTGCACGGTTGGTAGCGGCCTCTAGCAAGGCGTGTCGACCACCAAGCAGACTATGAAGCGGTTAGGTGAACCTGTACAACATGTCACACTTCTGTTCCCTTTGCCGCACGATATATGTTGTCGGGCTCAAGGCGAGACTGTCATCCTTGTGCTAGCCTGACCTCTTTCTCGTTCCAGTGATACCGACCACTATCTGGATTATCTCATAATCCTTGATGCATGGCCATGCTTATCCTGGTCAGATCACACAAGGGGCCCAGAGTATATCTCTCCTGATCGAAGGGGCAAATCCCATCTTGCTCGACCATGTCTCACAGCATGGGACTGGACAAACCCGAAACCTACCTTTGTAACTACCCAGTCACGGAGTAGCGTTTGGTCGTCTGTCACCATCCTGAGTACATGCGTCAGCTCAAGTCTTAGGACATAAAATGTATGTTGTACTAGAGACTCACATATGACATATCGCTGCATCTCATAGTTGGGTCTGTCCAACTCGGACCTTATCTTGACTCGGATCCGACTACGTCGAATCCGACCAGACCTTTCCATGTCCATATTATCCAGTTAGCATCCAATGCTCCATGGCTAGTGAGACCGAGCCATCGACTGTGTCATATGCTAGTCTAGTCGGCTGCGCGTCCACACAACCCTTTCGACTAGGGACCTTTTAGGACAGTCATCATACAATGCATAGTCCCACAAACAAGTCACGTACTTGCTAATACACATCATTGATAATGTCCAAGGACTATCTTTATTCATAAACACATAGGAAATATCATCATACATGATTGCCTCTAGGGCATATCTCCAAAAGTGGATGGCTTAGGACTATTCTGGCCCAACTCTTTTACTTCGGGGGCTTCTTTTGGTCCATAAAAAATCATCAAAAATTGGCACGTCAATTGGACTCCGTTTGGTATTCCTTTTCTGTAAAACTCAAAAACAAGGAAAAAACAGAAACTGGCACTGGGCTCTAGGTTAATAGGTTAGTCCAAAAATCATATAAAATAGCATATAAATGCATATAAAACATTCAAGATGGATAATATAATAGCATGGAACAATAAAAAATTATAGATACATTGGAGACTTATCACTATCAAACTACTTATTACCGACTATTTCAGTGCTTGCAGACATTACCTTGCTGAAAACCACTTGTCATTTCCTTTTGCTCCTTGTTGGGTTCGACACTCTTACTTATCGAAAGGAGTACGATTGATCCCCTATACTTGTGGGTCATCAAGGCTCTTTTCTGGCACCGTTGCCGGGGAGTAAAGCGCTCTTGGTAAGTGGAAATTGGTAATAAAAATTATTACTAAGTGCTGAAATTTATTGTCACTTGCTACTATGGAAAACAATCCTTTGAGGGGTTTGGTCGGGGTATCTTCACCTCGACTAGAACCACAATTAGTTACCCCTCAACCTACTGCACGTACTGAAAATATTGGTTATGAAATTCCTTTGGGTATGATAGAACAACTGGTAGCTAATCCTTATGTAGGAGATGGAATCGAACATCCTGATATGCACTTGATCTATGTGGATAAAATTTGTGGATTATTTAATCTTGCAGGTTTGCCTAGAGATTGAAGCTAAGAAGAAGGTTTTTCCTTATCTTTGAAGGGAAAATCATTGAACTGGTATAAGCTATGCGATGATATTGGATTTTGGAACTGGAATCGATTGAAATTGGAATTTCACCAAAAAAAATATCCTATGCATCTAGTACTTCATCGTGATCAGAATTATATATATATATTGGCCTCGTGAAGGAGAAAGTATTGCTCTAGCTTGGGGGAGGCTTAAGTCAATGTTATATTCATGCCCCAATCATGAGCTCTCAAGAGAAATTATTATTCAGATTTTTCATGCTCGGTTTTCTCATGATGACCAATCCATGCTCGATAGTTCTTGTACTGGTTCTTTTATGAAGAAGACTATTGAATTCAGGTGGCATCTTTTAGAAAGAATTAAACATAACTCTAAAGATTGGGAACTCGATGAAAGTAAAGAGTCTGCAAGTTTTATTCGCCACATCAACATGCTTTTTTCTTTTTGCGTTACCTTGATTTGCCACATTTGCTACTTGAAGTTGGTTTCCTGTATATCTATCACCGATAGCCCCTTGTGTTCCAACTTGCCACGGTATCCCTGCCTGTGTGATTGTGTCATAAGAACCTGCGAACAATGTCATTGTAGTACATAAATAGAATACCATTTTGAAGTCCACAAACATGTCAACTGTCCTCTTTTAATCATGCATCATACCTAAGCTCGCGTACTGCTTTAGTAGTGGCAGCAATGGTCCTATGGAAATGAGTTGATTGTACTCTATTGCATCACAAGATGGCGCTTGCAGCCTTCCAGAAAACCAAGGATCAGCCTTGTCTTCATGATTCAGTTTCTCTGCTTTTTGCAATGTGTTTTCGGTCACTGCACGAATAAGAACACATCATTATTTGGTATTTGAATTCCATTTGTTTGATGTTTGCACAAAAAGGAAACATGGCAATCTTATCACATTTCTGTCATAAACAACTATTACAGCATGGCAAGTAGGAATCATCGTAGCCGTGCATTTTTTGGATGATAGGGCATGCATGTTCATCCTCTTTCTACAATATAGATGTCAACTCGTTTGTTGAACTGATGGCAACTAACAATAAAATATGATGGCAACTGACGACATAGATAGGTCGCAACTGACGACATGGATAGGTGGCAAATATATTTTTTGCTCCATATTTCCTGCCCAAATTGCTCTATTCTGCCCTATTCTTAGTGAATCTCAAACATCCTTCTCGAACACCTTCTGACAGCATCTGGAACCTAAATTCTTAGATCAGATCCATGATAGAACATGGCAAAAAAATTATCCTTGGAGGGCAGAGGAGAATAAACATGAACGACGAAATTGTGGATCCAGTCGCCATCTACATGGGCAATCTACAAGTGAAATTTGTGGGGACGGGAGGGGGGGGGGGTGGGTGAAGGAAATATGCCCTAGAGGCAATAATAAAGTTATGATTTATTTCCTTATTTCATGATAAATTTTTATTATTCATGCTAGAATTGTATTAACCGGAAACTTATTACATGTGTGAATACATAGACAAAACATAGTGTCCCTAGTATGCCTCTACTTGACTGGCTCGTTAATCAAAGATGGTTATGTTTCCTAACCATAGACATGTCTTGTCATTTGATGAACGGGATCACATCATTAGGAGAATGATGTGATGGACAAGTCCCATCCGTTAGCTTAGCATTATGATTGTTACAGTTCCATTGCTACTGCTTTCTTCATGACTTATACATGTTCCTCAGACTATGAGATTATGCAACTCCCGAATACCGGAGGAACACCTTGTGTGCTATGAAACGTCACCACATAACTGGGTGATTATAAACATGCTCTACAGGTGTCTCTGAAGGTGTTTGTGGGTTGGCATAGATCAAGATTAGGATTTGTCACTCCGTGTATCGGAGAGGTATCTCTGGGCCCTCTCGGTAATGCTCATCACTATAAACCTTGCAAGCAATGTGACTAATGAGTTAGTTGTGGGATGAAGTATTACGAAACAAGTAAAGAGACTTTCTGGTAACGAGATTGAACTAGGTATGATGATACCGATGATCGAATCTCGGGCAAGTAACATACTGATGACAAAGGGAACAACGTATGTTGTTATGCGGTTTGACCAATAAAGATCTTCATAGAATATGTAGGAGCCAATATGAGCATCCAGGTTCTGCTATTGGTTATTGATCGAAGATGTGTCTCGGTCATGTCTACATAGTTCTCGAACACGTAGGGTCCGCACGCTTAACATTCGATGATGATTTATATTATGAGTTATGTGATTTGATGACCGAAGTTTGTTCGGATTCCTGGATGAGATCACGGACATGACGCGGAGTCTCGAAATGGTCGAGGGGTAAAGATCGATATATTGGAAGGCTATATTCAGAAATTGGAATGGTTTCGAGTGATTCGAGTATTTTTCGGAGTACCGGAAAATTACAGGAATTCACCGGGGGAAGTTAATGGGCCTTATTGGGCTTTAGTGGAGAGAGGGAAGAAGGGCCACGAGGTGGCGCCCCCCTGCCCAAACCGAATTGGACAAGGGGTTGGGGCGCGGCCCCCCTTTCCTTCTCCCTCTCCCTCCTTTCCTTCTTTCCTACTCCAAAAAGGAAAGGGAATCCTACTAGGACTTGGGAGTCCTAGTAGGACTCCCTAAACTTGGGGCGCCCCTAGGAGGGCCGGCATCTCTCCCTCCCTCCTTTATATACGTGGGCAGGGGGCACCGCAAAGTCACACCAAGTCTTCTCTTAGCTGTGTGCGGTGCCCCCCTCCACAGTGACACACCTCGATCATATTGTCGTAGTGCTTAGGCGAAGCCCTGTGCTGGTAACTTCATCATCACTGTCGCCATGCCACCGTGCTGACGAAACTCTCCCTCGACCTCAACTGGATCAAGAGTTCGAGGGACGTCATCGAGCTGAACGTGTGCTGAACGCGGAGGTGCCGTACGTTCGATACTTGGATCGGTTGGATTGCGAAGACGTTCGACTACATCAACCGCGTTACTAAACGCTTCCATTTTGGTCTACGAGGGTATGTGGACACACTCTCCCTGCTCGTTGCTATGCATATCCTAGATAGATCTTGTGTGATCGTAGGTAAAAAAGTTGAAATTACTGCATTCCCCAACAGTGGCATCCGAGCCAGGTCTATGCGTAGATGTTTTATGCACGAGTAGAACACAAAGAGTTGTGGGAGATAATAGTCATACTGCTTACCACCAACGTCTTACTTTGATTTGGCGGTATTATTGATGAAGCGGCCCGGACCGACATTACATGACCGCATTCATGAGACTGGTTCTACCAACGTGCTTTTGCACAAAGGTGCTTGGCTGGTGTCTGTTTCACCAACTTTAGTTGAATGGAGTTTGACTATGACCGGTCCTTATTGAAGGTTAAAATAGCACACCTGGTGAAAAATCGTTGTGGTTTTGATGTGTAGGTAAGAACGGCTCTTGCTAAAAGCCTATAGCAGCCACGTAAAACTTGCAAGAACAAAGTAGAGGACGTCTAACTTGTTTTTGGAAGGCTTGTTGTGATGTGATATGGTCAGGACATGATGTGATATAAATTGTTGTATGAGATGCTCATGTTTTGTAACAGAGTAATCGGCAATTGGCATGAGCCATATGGTTGTCGCTTTATTGTATGCAATGCAACCGTCATGTAATTGTTTTACTTTATCACTAAGCGGTAGTGATAGTCATAGAAGCAATAGTTGGCCAGATGACAACGATGCTACGTTGGAGATCAAGGTGTTGTGCCGGTGACGAGGGAGATCATGACGATGCTTCGGTGATTAAGATCATGAGTACAAGATGATGATGGCCATATCATGTCACATATTTGGATTGCATCTGATGTTTATCTTTTATGCATCTTATTTTGCTTAGTACGGTGGTAGCATTATAAGATGATCCCTTACTGAATTTCAAGGTATAAGTGTTCTCCCTGAGTATGCACTATTGTGACAGTTCGTCATGCCGAGACACCACGTGATGATCGGGTGTGATAAGCTCCGCGTTCACATACAATGGGTGCAAACCAGTTTTGCGCACGCAGAATACTCGGGTTAAACTTGACGAGCCTAGCATATGTAGATATGTCCTCGGAACACTAGAGACCGAAAGGTCAAGCGTGAATCATATAGTAGATATGATCAACATAGAGATGTTCACCGTTGAAAACTACTTCATCTCACGTGATGATCGGACATGGTTTAGTTGATATGGATCACGTGATCATTTAGATGATTGGAGGGATGTCTATCTAAGTGGGAGTTCTTAAGTAATATGATTAATTGAACTTTAATTTATCATGTACTTAGTCCTGATAGTATTTTGCAAATTATGTTGTAGATCAATAGCTCGCGTTGTAGCTTCCCTTTATTTTTTATATGTTCATAGAGAAAAATAATTTGAAAGATGATAGTAGCAATGATGCGGACTGGGTCAGTGATCTGAGGTTTATCCTCATTGCTGCACAGAAGAATTATGTCCTTGATGCGCGAGCTGACAGACCTATTGCAGGAGCAGACGCAGACGTTATGAACGTTTGTCTAGCTCAATATAATGACTACTTTATAGTTTAGTGCACCATGCTTTACGGCTTAGAACCGGGACTTCAAAAACTTTTTGAACGCCACAGAGCATATGAGATGTTTGAAGAGATGAAATTGGTATTTCAGACTCATGCCCGTGTCAAGAGGTATGAGACCTCCGACAAGTACTTCGCCTAAAAGATGGAGGAGAATTGATCAGCTAGTGAGCATGTGCTCAGAATGTCTGGGTACTACAATCGCTTGAATCAAGTGGGAGTTAATCTTCCAGATAAGATAGTGATTGACAGAGTTCTCTAGTCACCATAACCAAGTTACTTGAACTTCGTGATGAACTATAGTATGCAAGGGATGACGAAAGCGATTCCCAAGGTCTTCGTGATGCTGAAATCAACGAAGGTAGAAATCAAGAAAAAGCATCAAATGTTGATGATTAAACAAGATCACTAGTTTCAAGGGCAAAGGGAAGAAAGGGAACTTTAAGAAGAATAGCAAGCAAGTGATACGTCCCCAACGTATCTATAATTTTTGATTGTTCCATGCTATTATATTATCTGTTTTGGATGTTTAATGGGCTTTAATATGCTCTTTTATATTATTTTTGGGACTAACCTATTAATCGGAGGCCCAGTGCCAGTTTTTGTTTTTTTGCCTCTTTTAGAGTTTTGCAGAAAAGGAATACCAAACGAAGTCCAAATGGAATGAAACCTTCGCGGTGATCTTTATTGGACCGAAAGCAATCCAGAAGACTTGGAGTAGAAGTCTGGAACGCCACGAGGAGGCCACGAGGCAGGAGGGTGCGCCCAGGGGGGGGGGGTAGGTGCGCCCCCACCCTTGTGGGCCCCTCTTAGCCCCACCGACAAACTTCTTTCGCCTATATATACTCTTATACCCTAGAAACATCAGAGGGAGCCACGAAACCACTTTTCCACTGCTGCAACCTTCTGTACCCGTGAGATCCCATCTTGGGGCCTTTTCCGGTGATCTGCCGGAGGGGGAATTGATCACAGAGGGATTTTACACCAACACCATAGCCTCTCCCATGAAGTGTGAGTAGTTTACCACAAACCTCGATTCCATAGTTATTAGCTAGATGGCTTCTTCTCTCTCTCTCTCTTTGATTCTCAATACAAAGTTCTCCTCGATGTTCTTGGAGATCTATTCAATGTAACTCTTTTGCAGTGTGTTTGCCAATATCCGATGAATTGTGGATTTATGAACAAGATTATCCATGAATATTATTTGGTTCTTCTCTGAATTCTTATATGCATGATTTGATATCTTTGCAAGCCTCTTCGAATTATCTGTTTAGTTTGGCCTACTAGATTGATCTTTCTTGCAATGGGAGAAGTGCTTAGCTTTGGGTTCAATCTTGCGGTGTCCTTTCCCAGTGACAGTAGGGGCAACAAGGCACGTATTGTATTGTTGCCATCAAGGATAAAAAGATGGGGTTTATATCATATTGCTTGAGTTTATCCCTCTATATCATGTCATCTTGCTTAATGCGTTACCCCGTTCTTATGAACTTAATACTCTAGATGCATGCTGGATAACGGTCGATGTGTGGAGTAATAGTAGTAGATGCAGAATTGTTTCGGTCTACTTGACACGGACGTGATGCCTATGTTCATGATCATTCCTTAGATGTCTTCATAATTATGCACTTTTCTATCAATTGCTCAGCAGTAATTTGTTCACCCACCGTAATACATGCTATCTTGAGAGAAGCCACTAGTGAAACCTATGGCCCCCGAGTCTCTTTTCTATTATATTACATCTTTTTCGCATCTCATTTACTATTTTACAATCTTTACTTTCCAATCTATAAAACAAAAATACCAAAAATATTTACTTTACTATCTCTATCAGATCTCTCTTTTGCAAGTGACCGTGAAGGGATTGACAACCCCTTTATTGCATTGGTTGCAAGGTTCATGATTGTTTGTGCAGGTACTAGGTGACTTGTGCGTCGTCTCCTACTGGATTGATATTTTGGTTCTCAAAACCGAGGAAAATACTTACGCTACTTTCACTACAAAAAAAGACACATCCGTGACATTTTGGGCCGAACGAATTTTTTCTGTCATACTTATGACACTTCTATGACGATAATTGTGACAAAACCCGGTATCATCATAGATATGGTGGGCTCCTACTTCTATGACAAAAAATCATGACAGAAAATGGGCTTTTCGTCCTGGGCGGGCCGGAGACGCAACTGCATGACATTCTTTGGGCCGTCCATGACGGAAAAAACCGTGGTAGAAGCGAGGGCGAGGAAAATTTCGGCGAGTTCCTGGTTATGGTGGGTGGTCGGGGGCCGAGTGATGCGCGTTTCTCTCGTACATGTACGCGCGTGTGTGTGAGGCGTTGGCTCTAACGAACCTGAGCGAGGCGTTCGGCTCTAACTAAACCCGAGCGATTGCACTACAGGCTACGCGTTACTGAACCCGAGCGATCGATCGATGGTTGTTAACTGAACCTGATCGAGCGATTCCTTCGCTACTACTGCTAACTGAAGCTGATCGATGCTGCCTCTGGATGAATAGTGAGCGTTGCGGGGGGAGGGGGTGTGGATGAACAATGAGCGGTGGGGTGGATGAACAGGACCCCGTGGTGTTGCCTTTGGATGAACAGGACCACGATCAATCGAGCTGGTTGGGGTTGGATGAACAAGACTCCGTGGAGGGCTGGATGAACAGGACGACCCCGTGGAGGGCTGGATGAACAATAGATGGTGGAGGGGTAGATGAATAGTAGCCCGTGGAGGGGTGGTTGAACAGGAGCCCGTGGAGAGGGGTGGTTGAACAGTAGCCGGTGGAGTAGCGCGCAGTGGAGGCTGGATGAACAGGAGCCCATGGATGAATAGTCGCAGGTGGAGGCTGGAGAAGGTCGACGGCGGATGAACAGTAGCCCGTGGAGGCTGGAGGAGGTCGACGGTGGAGATGAACAGTATCCCGTGGGGTCCCGTTTTGCGGTACGCCACACCCCTCCCGATGAACAGGACCCCCGTTTCAACCGCAGCGCTCCAACACAAGTCCGTTTCATCCGTTTTGCGGTACGCCGCACCCCTCCCAATCAACAGGACCCCGTTTCGACCATAGGAGGTCCAACACAAGTCCATTTCCTCCATTTTCCGATACGCCAGACCCCTCCTGATGAATAGGATCCCGTTTCCAACGTGGCCGGTCGAACACAAGGCCGTTTCCTCCGTTCTGCGGTACGCTAGGCCTTGTTTCCATTGCCTGTTCCGTCCAAGCCGGTTGGCTCCCACGCGTTCCGTCGCCTCCCGATGAACACGACACATTCCGTTGCCTCCCGATGAACACGACGCATTCCGTTGCCTCAACATGAACACGACGATGACGCAGTTTCTCCGTTCCGACCCAGCTATGTACACGAGCCCTGGCCATACATATGCGCGAGTAGGCGTTCGAGACCCCTCCCGTATGTATGTGCGTGGTCGTATTTACTTTCTTGCACCCTGGCTGTTGTACGTACGTGTACATGCTATGTGCGCGCCTCTACTATGACACGTGCACGCCTCTACTATGACCAGTATGTACATACACGTTCGCAACCAGAATCACAATGCTACATACGCTTCGACCAGGTGGGTCCCGACTGTCAAGTACTTCCTTGCATGCGAAGATGTAGCTGGTGGGTCCCAGCAGTCAGGGGGCGAATTGTTTTTTTTTCGGACACACTTCCTAGTGTGTGAAGATGTAGCTGGTGGGTCCCAGCAGTCAGGGGGCAACGTTTTTTCGCGAAATACGGTGGCCCGTCTGGTGGGTCCCTTCTGTCAGGTGGAGGAATAATTATTTTGCGCATAATAAGGAGGCACTTCCTTGCGGCCACCGTGGACCTAGCTGTCAGTCTCTCCACGTACAGTACTCGTCCGATGGAAGTCGTTCCTTGACCACGTTGACCGAAAGGGGACGACGCGGAGCCAGGGAAGACGCGGCAGTGGAAGCCCGTGCGGAGAGGAGTACGAGGGTTCATTGGTTCGGCTACGGTGTGAGGCTGTTGTTGCTGCAGAATAACAGGGGGTGTGGGTGAGGAGAGGGATCGACTGGCCAGCAGAGGGAGTAGTAGGGGGTGGTGAGGCCTCCGCGGCATCACAGCCGGCCACGGGAGGCAGGAGCATGTGGCACGACCGGCGCTTGTTTGGGCGGCTGGAGTAAGAAGACCAGAGGTTGAATAAGCACTACGGCCGTTGGATGGACATTGTACGGTCACTGGATCTAGAATCGTTCATATTGACTAAGTTGACAAAGCCCTCCGTCCCCGTCAACTTAGTTGGCCCACAAGTCAGCCTCCCACTATGGTGGGTCCCAGCTAGCAGGGGTGTATTCATTTTTTTTGTGCGTAATAAGGAGGCACTTCCTTGCGTGCAAAGATATAGCTGGTGGGTCCGACCTGTCAGCGGGGGGAACGTTTTTTTAGCGAAATATAGAGGCCCTTCCGGTGGGTCCCAGCTGTCAGGTGGAGGAATCATTATTTTGCGCGTAATAAGGAGGCATTTCCTTGTGTGCGGCCGTGGACCCAGCTGTCAGCCTCTCCACGTACAGTCCACGTCCAATGGATGTCGTTCGTTGACCATGTTTACCAGGCGGCGGCGAGAGCACCATGGCAGTGGACGACGGCGAGGCCTAGGAAGGGAACGACACGGAGCCGGGGAAGACTCGGCAATGGTTGCCCACACGGTGGGGAGTACGAGGGTTTACTGGTCCGGCTGCTGTCGCTGGAAAATAATAGGAGGTGTGGGTGAGTAGAGGGATGGCCTGGCCAGCAATGAAGTAGGGTGGGGCAGTGTGTCCTATGTGGCAGCACAGCCGGCCACGGGAGGAGGGAGCAGGCAGTCCCACCGACACTGGTTTGAGCGGTTGGAGCAAGAAGATCCGATATTGAAGAAGCAGCACAGCCGTTGGATTAACATCCAACGGTCACTGATGCTAGAATCGTTTGTGGACTAAGTTGACAAAGCCTTTCGTACACGTCAACCTAGTAGACCCGCAAGTCAGCCTCCAAATCTGTCCCAAATAGCATACAACCCGAAATTTCTAGCCAGATTCAAATTAATTTTCAATCTAAATATACCTTAATTTAAATTCAATGAAATTTTACCCGCACAAAAACAATGAAATTGAAAATATGAAAATCCGAAAGAAAAAAGTATTTTGGAACTAATTGCCTGTTTGCTGTATTTTTTCATTTTACAACCCATTTGTTATTACTTATAGCCGATTTACTTATAGCCCATTTCTTATTACTTATAGCCCATTTTCCGGGCAAAATGCATCCCTCCTTGTCTTGAAAGATTTCCGGCCCAGCAGGGCATAGAAAAGCAAGTAGGCCTACGTTGGTTATTCTGCAAAAAACAAAATAGCTGGCTAGCCATTTTCAGAAAGAAAAAAAACAAACTGGGCTGGTCATATGCTGAACATATGAAATAAAAGCCTGGGCTAGACGGGCCACAGGTCCCGCACAACCCGGTTGAAACCCTTCTCCGTCCCGAACAAACAAAAATACTGCGCGCGCTGCTGGGTCCCTACTGCCATCCTCACCATGTACAGTCATCTCCTTATTCCTCTCGGTTGTTGACCATGTTGACAACACCGGAGGGCGGCGCCGCGGCAAGCGAACCAAGGCGGAGGACGATGGTGAGGCCTCGGACAGGAACGAACAGGAGCTGGGGAAGATGCACAGAGTTTTAGGGTGCGATGTGGCCACGATGCATGCACGGCAGCACAGCCAGCCGTGGGAGGCGGGAGCAGGCGGTCCCACCGGCGCTGGTTAGGCTTTGGCGGCTTGAGGAAGAAGAGGTTGAAGAAACACGACAGACGTTGAATGTCAATCCAACGGTCAAGGTTGGCACAATCGTTTGCTGACTAAGCCGACACCAAGTAGCATACTTTTTTATATATAGGAAGAAAAGTAAAACTGGGCTCGTTCGCCTGATAACATTCCTGAAACTGCGACCGTTCGATCTTGTGTCGCAACTAAAACCGCGAGGAAAATGCGTTCGTTTGCTGTCCTCCTCCAAGGGAACGTTCGCCACATAAGTGACTAGCACCCTTGGTTTCCAACTGAGAGGTCTTGGGTTCGAGTCCCAGGAACTCTCAATTTTGTCCTCCTTCCTTCCTCGCAAAAAAAGGGAAAGAAAATCAAAGACTTGGGAAGGCGTACAGAACAAGCTAGTGTACAAGTAAAGAGACGTTGCTGAGTTTTAGAAAAAAGAGAGACGTGCTCATGTAGCTAGTTCGAATCCAAACCTAGACTATGACTATATATGGTGCTATGCTACTCTGCAAGTAATGAAACTGACATATCCAACGTTCGCTTCTCCTCTTCTCTACTTACTCTGCCTAGCATCAGAAGCTCTGGCCGCAGCAACCATGTCTGCTGGCTGCTCGTCCACCTGCTCTTCAGCAGGCAACAACCAGATATGCACCAAGTCGCCACCCGTACCATTGTCTGTGGGTCTCATCACACCCCCGCCGGCATGCACACCGCAGCCGATTGCTCATCGCAACCCGCTGCAGTTGGTGTGGTGCCACTGCTACAAATCACGCAGAGTCATCCATCCCGTCTCAACCACAATCCTCAACCCTGGTCGAGTCTTCTACAAATACCCGAATCATGGGGTAATAATATGTTTAAGTGTTGTTCTGCTGCTTTCAGTTGCTGTTTTTTTAATAGTTTGGTTGATGATCTTCCAATTTGATTCATGTAGAAAAGGGAAGATTCGTGTGATTTGTATTTCCGGGAAGTTGCTGATGTGGGGGAATGCAACTACACTGGTTATTTGGTTAGCCGAGGAATCCCAGTACCAGCAGGTTTGGGTGTTGGACAAGTAACTGAAGGAACAACAGAAGAGGAAGATGCAGAGTAGAAGGTTAAAGATGCAGTTCCTATGATCATGGCCAAGCAACAACTGCTGAACGGCCTTGACAGCAATGAGGAGATGAAAGAGCTTGTGAAGATAATGGGAAAAATCGATGTGCTCTGTACGATGATTGTCTCTTTATTTGCAGTGTATGTAGCACTCGTGATGTATTCAGTGGCTATGACATGAGCACTTTGCTGAAACTAGTAACGAATGAAACCTGTGTAGCAGGCTGGGCGTAGTGTTGTGAACATCTAATGATTTCTATTAACGGAAATAAGGGGGTATGCCCTTTTGCTCATAAATAAATAAATAGCAGAGGCCCTTTTGGTAATAAATAAATAAATTAGCAGAGGCCCTGTCGGGTCAGCTTTGTTCTCATTCGAAGACGTCGAGCAAATTGCAGTCCAACAACAAACTATGTCATCAAATTCAAGTTTCACAGCCAAATATGAGTACAACTAAACAACAATGTCATCATGTTTTAGTCGTTGGCTTCTTCTTGATCGACTCTTGTATGTCCATAGCACGACAGGCAATCTTTTCGCTGGCGTCATTGATGTGATGGTTCTCAAAGATATTAGGAACATCTGTGTTATCTTGTACATTAGGAGCAGGGTAAGTATCATCTTGTTGTGCAACTTCATTAAACGAATTCCTCTGCTCAAACCTTTGCAATACTCTCCAGTCATCGTTACGTGCAAATGTGTCTTCCAAGAAAAATATTTGTGTTCCTTGATTTGCCAAAATAAAAGGCTCATTGGTCTGGTACGCCGCCAATATTGATGGATTTGAAATAATCATCATCTCTGGGCTTTGCGATCCTGGAAAACAGGTTATACCAACGACAGCACAACAGAACCACACACCGATGATCCTCGAAACTGGAGATATTCTGCAACTGAACAATGTCTGTTATGTTAGCATACATTTCAGTTGTCTCTTTGTCATACGTATGCGTGCTCATGATGGCACTGTTTTGTGTCTTCATGCCTTCGTCTCGTGCAAGGGTGTTGTAGCGTACATCTCCAACAACGCAAGATTCATAATGTCTTACTCGAGTATCAGGACCCATTGCTAGTGAGTAAAGGGCATCATCAACTACCTGCCCATCCTCCCGCATCTTCTTAACCTATGGTTAGAAAATAGACAAGCTGATCATCTTATGTACTCAATATATTAAAAAAACTGACAGTGCAATTCAAAAGCTTACATGGCTCTTGAACCATTTCGCAAATCCTGCCATAACCAGTTTGTCAATGTTTCTTGGATTTTGCGGTAGTAACTCCTTTTTGTAGATGCTGCACAACATAATGATCGCGGCAAACATCTAAATATATAAGAATGTGCTGCAAGTTTAGTAGATTACGATGTATAAGCTGCAGTACTTAGCACTTACTTGATATAAGGTAGTATCTCAGGATAGTTATTCAACACATACCAAACCATTTTGTCCAAATCTTTAGGTTTGCCCTCTTGTCGACTCTTCCTTGTAACTCGAACAGAATAATCGAAAACATTGAGCCCGGGATTGTCTTCACCCACCTCTTTGCTAAGTTGATCAGCTGTTTCAATGTATTTTGAGCAGAATGTCAATGCTTCTGTAGCAATGTAGGCCTCTGCAATGGAACCCTCGGGTCTAGCTCTGTTCCTAACATAGCCCTTGAAAGTGCCTAGCCGCCTTTCAATAGGGTACATCCAGCCATACTGTACTGGACCTCTAAGTAGTGCCTCATCAGGTAGATGAACAGCCAAATGCACCATCACATCAAAGAAGGCTGGAGGATATATCTTCTCAAGGTCACATAGGATAGTTGGTATCTTGTCTCTAAGACGCTCCAAAGCATCTATCCTGATATTTCTACTGCAGAGTTCCCTGAAGAATTGTCCCAACTCTGCAACTGCTCTGTATAAGTCAGGGCGGCCCAATCCTCTAAGGATAACAGGTAAAACCCTTTGAAGTAGGATGTGGCAGTCATGAGTTTTCAACCCTTGTACCTTGTTTCCATCTGCACTGACTTCCTTTCAGGGTTGGAAGCAAATCCATGTGGGAATCTCACACATGACAGGACCTCGCAGAATTCTTTTCTTTTACCTTGTCCAAGAAGTACATAGCCGGTGCCATATCCCGTGGTTTACCTTCATCTTGCACCTGCAAATCTTGTCTGATACCCAGGTGTGTCAAATCAATCCTAGATTTTAAGGTATCTTTCGTCTTGCCTTCAATATTAAGAAGTGTGCCGATAATGCTGTCACATATATTTTTCTCGATGTGCATCACATCAAGATTATGCCGCAGATCCAAATCTTTCCAATACTCCAAGTCCCACAAAGTGGACCTGCGGGTAAACAATAATCTCTCTTCTGCCCTGCCACACTTCCTTTTCCCGCTACCATTACCAGGATGGTTTCCTGGTGTAATATGCCCGACCTTCTCTAATTCCACTTGCAACTCATCGGCGGTGAGCCTCTTTGGTGCGTCACGGTTTTCATGCTTTGCATTGAACACATGTCTTCGGTATTTTCTAGGATGCGGCTTGTCCTTGGCAAGGAAACAACAGTGTCCAATGTAACAGATCTTGCTAAGTATTGCGTATGACAGCGGATTCCTGTCATGGCGAACACATGCATTGTAACCATGTGTCATTCGCCCTGACATAGTGCCCGAAGCCGGATAATCATGGATGCACCAAATTATAACAACACACAGAAAGAAATCAGCTGGTGGGCTGCTATATAGGTCTCGAGTGAGAACACCCCTCATAGTTGTTGAAGTTCCTCCACAAGAGGCTCCATGAACAAATCAAAATCCTTTCTAGGACTTTTTGGACCTGGGATGAGAAAGTCCATAATGTAGTTTGATTCTTTGGTGCAGACATTTGGAGGCATGTTGTAAGGGATAACAAGCACTGGCCACATGCTATATGTGGCGCTTTGGTGACCAAATGGGTTAAATCCATCTGAAGCTAAGCCAAGTCTAATGTTTCTCGGGTCAGCAGCAAACTTTTTGTGTTTATGATTGAAGCTTTTCCACTCACTACCATGAGATGGATCGCTCATTACATTCAGATCTCTGTACTCCTGGTTCCTAGAATGCCATAGTAGTCCTCTCTTGTTTCAGCATCATGAAACAACCTTTGCAATCTTGGTATAATTGGAAAATTTCTCAGAACATTATGAGGAATCCTCTTCACAGCATCACCATCTTTCCATCTTGATGATTCACATTTCGGGCATTCACTTAAGTTAGCATAATCCTTCCGGAACAGAACACAATTATTCTTACAAACATGGATCATATCGTATCCAATTCCAACTGCACAAAGGAAATTCTTTATTTTACTGTAGGTGTGTGGCAGCTCATACGCATCTGGGAAAGATTTGCAGAAAGTAGCCAACATCGCATCAAATGATTTGTTGGTCATCCGCTCAGATGTCTTCACCTGAAGAAAGGTGACCATAGCTGAGAATACTGACAACTTATTTCCTCGGGTGACAGCCACGCTGCATTGTTCCAACACACGGGCCCACTGTTTTTCTTCTGCAGGTGAAAGTTCACGGAATGCACGAGCATTTCGTAGCATTGTTTCAATGTTGGTCAAACTCACTGGCTCTGCCACCACCACCTTCTCCTCCTCCTCTTCCACCTGAGCATCAGGCAGATCAAGATGGTGATCTGCTGCTTCCACGTAGTCAATAACATTGATGTTCACAGTTTCACCATTATGAACCCACCTAGTATATGTGACTGATATCCCATACAAGTGTAGATGATTTTGCATAGTTGATTGGGGTCTTGTAACTAAATTCATACAACTGCTACACGGGCAGAGCACATCTGATTTTGGACCACCGTACTCAGCTCTGATAAAGTTCATGAAGTTTTCAACCCCCTCGACATATAAAGCGGAGAATCTTCGAGCAGAAGTTATCCAAGTCATGTCCATTTGTTAGACATAACAATTAGTTCTTCCACTAGATATTACAGGAAAAACATATATGCTTTTTTATGAAGTCCAGAAAAAAATACCTAGGTCGATGTCTAAAATTATGGCAAGATATTTTGACGAGCAGATCTAAGTAACGAAATATATGTAAAGCTAATTCAGCAAACAGATTTGAGTGCTAAATTATGGCAGGCTGTTTCAGCAGTCAATGAGGCTGAGCACACAGCCATCAAACTATCGAAGGCCATCGCAGCAACAAAGATCGAGTATAAAACGGTGTAAAGCTATTTCATCTAACAGATTGGCTACTGGACCATGGCAATCTACGTCACAATAAATATATGGCAGGATATTTTAGCAACTAATCGGCCTTGGCATGCCATCTTAGCTAAGCAAATTGAGTGCAGAACAGGGCAAGGAAGCTTCTTAAGCAGAGCATATTGACTGTAAACTACTTCGACAAATAGTGAGATTAACAGCGTCTATCAGCTAACATCCAGCGCTACACCGACATGCACGGGGCCTCAGTTTAGAATGCGCGTACCATGGGAGAAGCTGACCGCCGTGCGTCTCCACACAAGCGTCGCCAATGGTGGCGGTGTTGACCGCCGTGCGCCTCCACAAGAACGTAGCCAACGATGCCGACGCATCTAAAGGACGGCAGTCTACGAGAGTGTACTGGGAGCGAGAGGATCAACGTGCGTCCCCTCGACGAACCGCGGCGCCGACGTATCGGCGCGGCGGGGAGGGTGGCTTTGGCGGAGTGAATGGAGTG